>NC_046657.1:107347098-107350902 GCF_010883055.1 Belonocnema kinseyi | reverse complement strand
CTCCTAAAATAGTCTCTGAAAGCCTCTAGTATTCCGTCTGCATTATATACCATTTCCCCCCTGCTATTTCTCATGTTGGCAATTTCTGTACTTTTGTTTGCTTTCATTTTTTTATAAAGTAGTTTCCTGCGCTTCCTTCAAACTCGTTTTGTATTTTTATCTCTTCTTCTGCTCTAAATGTATCTTTACTTTCTTTAACTAATTGTTTAAGTATCCTGTTTTCGCGTCTATAATCATTTCTACGTCTATTTCTTTCCTCATTGCTAAGACCTGCGATGTTCAAAGTTCTCTTCTACAATATAGAAAAAGGCCTTGGTTCTCTTCATTTAACGCCCCAAGAGAATGGATAGTCTCGCTATGTCGGATGTCGCAGGGTTGTCCCTGCAACCCTGAAATTGATGAAAACTCAGATCATGTTCTCTGGGCCTGGCCCAGATTTGATACACATAGAACTGACCTAATAAGTGCTCTTTCCAAACTTCTCAAGTGCCCTCCTCTATTTTGCTCATATCGAATCTTAGCAAACTCTTCATTTAAAATCGCGTCCCATATATTTAAATTAAAAAAAGCAAACCTGAAAGTCGCTGGCTTGCCTCGTGTGGAGGAGGCCGTTTAAAAACGGATCCCCTAGCTCAGTGGTCGGCATGCTCTTTACCAGGGCAGGGTACTATGCCCTGGCTGCCCTACGACCTACTTTCAGGGCAACACCTGCGAGCTTGGCCAGACCACCCCTTTCCTCAGGGGTCCTTTGTTAGAAAATGGGAAAAAATGTGAGATTAAAAAATTCGTAATTTTGCAATCAGTGACTTAAAAGTAACATATTTGAAATCTACGTATTGTTCCGAATCCAAAGACATGAAATTTGTCGATAAAGGTTGAAAATTTGAGAAGTATTTAGTATTACATTGACTGTAAAGTTGATGTTTCTTGATATTAAACTCCTTCAAATTTTTAAATTTTCTAGGCAAGTAATATACCATTGGAATCGGAAAAATTCGTAGATGCTGATAATGCTATTTTCAAAACGCTAGTTGAAAAATTAAAATTTTTTAAATTTCCTTAATTTGACATGCCTGTAGACAAAAGAACCTTGCTGGAGTTAGCTCACTCACACTAAGGTACATGAATAGACCGAAAAATATTAGAAAAAATTAAGTCGGGTGGAGCTTGACCATATCTGAAAATTAAGCGAAAAGTTTGCCGACCACTGCTTTAGATTCAGGGGACTTCACTCCCCCTCAACTTGGTCATGGCCGGATATGCAAAGCTTTCATAAAGCAGGTATAGCGCCAACAACGAACACGAAGAAGAAGCAAAGCGTTAAGCACCATTTGCGACGAATCTTAGGGAATCGCTTTCCTACCTTCGAAGATGCCATAATGACAAATTTAAAAACGAGATAGATCGCGTAAAATAATGCAATGTAGGGTACGAGCTCTAAAATCATCAAGTTTCGCAATAAAAAGAGGTTTTTGGAACACTCGAACACTAAGGGGCTATGGACTCTTAGTATGTTATACTGACACCGGGCCATTTTTTCATTGGTGGAGAATTGACCGCCATTCTTGAAGAGTCTTTGCTTGATGTTAAAGAGAACTGGTTATCCCGGTGGCAGCTCTGGCAGCAACTTCTTTAGTCATTCTGGATGGCTTGGTCGGAAGACCAACGAAATAAATGGTAACTTCAATAGGAGAATTTGTGTAACGGTCAACTTGTATTGTTGAAACAAGAAACTTTGCCTCCTACGAAATGGGCTTTTAGTAGGATTATCGAAGTCAAGAAGGGAAATGACGGACTTGAGCGAGTAGTTGTTGTTCACACTTAACAGGAATTTATACTCGACCGATTTCGATACTTGCGATATTGCATGTAAGGCATTTGGAGGAGAATGATAAAAACTAGTTAGTAAATTGCCAAATTTATTATAAAGATCTAAATTAAAAGTTTGACATCGAAACAAAACAGAATTACAATGTCGACAAATGTCCCAATAATGCACTTGTTTATTAAACTTGTGTAAAGAAAATTACAAAATTGTTCAACAAATTATCAATTTTTCTGAAGTTTTCTTGACGTTCCTGCAATATAACTTGAAAAAACGTATATTTATGGAAAATTGTAGAAAAAATGTGTTCAACAAATAATTTGTTTACAACAAAATTTTTTGTAAATTGCATAATATTGTAATATCCGCAACTAATATTAGTCTATGCAACTAAAACGATTTCAACCATTTTTCTGTTATGGGCGAGAACCGGGAGCGTCAAATAGAAAAAATTGTCTTTTTTTCGTCATATTTATTTATTTAAAAAAAAATCAAAACGTAATTAAAAAATCAGGCTGGATAACTCTCTTAGAAATCTTATTAGCTCTTTTTTAGAAATTTTTGTGTCACAATTAGAATTTTCGATTTTTCCAAAAAATTCAAAAAGTTATTATGATAATCTTGTAGGGCATTCAAAAAGAAATATTTGTATTGTCTCAACTGTTTTTCATATCGTGCGTTATTTGGCGTAAAATCTTCATTTTCCTGTGTTTTTTGGAATTTTGTAAATGCTATAACTCTAGTAAATATTGCTTAAAAAATTCCAACAGGATTAATTGTTTGTCTTTTCGAATACTATGAATATCCGTAGAGACAAATTTTGAATTTTGAAAAAAATGGTCTCAAAAATATTCAAAAAATGTGCTCACTTTTTGAATTTTTATCCAAAATGGCTGGCTAACGACCTTGACCTTCACTTTGAGACCCTTAAAGAGTTTACTAAAGGAAAATCCAATCAGTCAATTCTTTCAAAATTATCGTGCTGACAAAAAAACCACCCACGAACGAACGAACAGACACACATTCGTAAAAACCTGTTTTTCGGATTCAGAGGGTCTCAAAACGTAAACATTTGACAAAAAATGAGGGCGGGGGGGGTCAAATTTTACACAAATCTAAGACTTTCTCTAGTGAGAATTTAAAAAACATCGACGAACAAGCAGACAGATACATTGGTAAAAACCTATTTTTCGGATTTCGGGGGGTTGCAAAACATGTACAATTTTCCCTATCATTTTGTAGGGAAAATTTCCGAATTTTGTAGGGAAAACATTTTTTCCGAAAAAGTAGGTAATTTTCCCTAATTTTCAGAAAAATTTCGGAATGAACAGGGAATTAACCCGAAAAATCAGGAATAATTCGGAAAGGTTGAGAAATTTACAAAACCATAAGAAAATATGACATTTTTTTTATTCTTTTGGGAAATTTCCGTATATTTTCTTGGGGAATATTTCTTAATATTGTTATAGTTTTATTCTGAAAATTATTTTTCATGAAGAGTTGGGTATGATTTTGGTATAATTTTACCCAGTAAGTCATATAATTGTTGACAATTATGATCATTTATAGCTAATGTTATTGCATTTCATTTTTATGATTTATGTTCAGATATTATTTTAAGTATGCATTTTACTGCATTTTTTACTTTTCTTCTTGTTAAATATGTTGCTTCAATAAATTGATGCTATCATTAGTTAAACTATAGTTCTAAAAGACTATATAGCCGACTACATTAACCATTGTAGCAATGCATCTCTCTCGCTCTATCTCTCTCTCTGTTTCTCTAGTATATATAGATATACATAGCAACAGCCGTCCGATATACCTGAAGGGTTTTCAAACCTTATAGTCCGGACGCCATAGCCACTTCCGTCGGATTCGCGTTTGATATGCAATGTTGTTAATGATTCTTGTTCAGGCTGATATTCTGATTCCGAATCTGCGTGATAGCCCTCTGGCATTTATGGCGTTCTCGAGAT
>NC_046657.1:107345374-107346998 GCF_010883055.1 Belonocnema kinseyi | reverse complement strand
CCAATTGCTTAGTGAAATTTTACTAATTGCTTAGTGGAATTTTTCTAATTTCATTAGTAGACACTTTTCACTAATCAAATTAGTAGTTTTCTACTAATTATTGGGGACTGACTTCTTACTAATTGAATTAGTAAAATTTCACTAATTCAGATTTAGAGAGTACTTGAAGTAAAAATTTGAATGTCCATTTTTAGTGACAATTGTTCTTTTCTTGTTCAAAATTCAACAATTTGGATGAAAATTTGTCTATATTAATTGAAAATTTAACCATTTCGTTGAATATCCTTAACATCTTTAAAGTATTGAGAGGCACATGGTGGGGTGCAGACCCTTTTAAGAAAAGGTTTTCCTTCTTGGCTAAAAATATATTATTAAATCATTTAAAGACCTGAGCCACCCGGTTCCAGATATGCTACTACCTCTTTCGGATCAGTTTATTAGAAAAAAGAAAGTTCATATCATCAATCAATTCGTCCTTCTGAATGCATTTGAAAAAGTAAAAAATTTAAAACATCATAGATTCGTAGATCAGAAATGCATCCTCTGTATGAATTTCCCTATGAAGATATGCTCTTCGCCCATAACATCAATATAGGAATAGGTCGACTTGTCCAGAATAGCCCCTCTCCTACAAATCACTTCAAAGACCTAATAGTGAATAGCCAGTTCCATGACTATTTACAGTTTTATACAGACGGTTCAAAATCGATTACTGAGTCCATAGCAGGTTGTCCCTCAGTGTGCCTGGAAGCACAAGTCATGCGTATGTGGAAATTATCTAACTTTGCTTGTATTTTTATAACTGAAGCCATAGCAATATTATATACTCTTGATTACATCATCAGTCATCGTTTTGATAAATCAGTTATATTCACAGATTCCTTAAGTGTCCTAGAAAGTGTAGGTACCAATAGTCCTGGATCTTTAAATCCGCTAAAGCAGCAGCTAAGGATGCCACTCTCCTTAATATACCCCTCCTCTTTTCCGACTTCTCCTCCAGCGCTCGGAAATCTCTAGACGAAATTTGTAATAACTACTATTAAGATATAGTTAAAAACAAAGGTGTTGTCTTATACAGCCAGCGTTTTGATATTATTATTATTATTGTTATTATTATTATTATTATTATTATTACACCATTAAGCCATTTCCCTTTCGGGGTAAGCGTGACTCACTCGGTAGGGCAAAGGAGTAGTGTGTGGAAGGGATAGAGATTTTTCAGATTGATCCTGAATTCTCGTGCTATTTAAGTAAATAACACGTTCGTTCCGCAACACTGCTTCGACCCAGGTTGCTGATTAATCTCTCTAGCAATCACCCCAAGTGAAGAATCTCACGAAATCGTTAAGTAAGGTTCCCCACTTGGGTCCATTAGTGGCCAAGGTCTTTTGTTTCAGGCGTCATTCGTTTTTCTGACACTCTTTTTATTAACTATTTGCCGCCATATTTTCCTGTCCTGGCATACTTCTCTATCGTGTTCAACATCGCAGTTGTGGTGTCCTATAACTTCATCTCCGAATTATCTCCTAAAATAGTCTCTGAAAGCCTCTAGTATTCCGTCTGCATTATATACCATTTCCCCCCTGCTATTTCTCATGTTGGCAATTTCTGTACTTTTGTTTGC
>NC_046657.1:107343899-107345274 GCF_010883055.1 Belonocnema kinseyi | reverse complement strand
TCTCAAAGAAACCATAGCGATGAAATATGTAAAATTAAAAATAGACTCACAAATACTATCAATAAGAAAATTGCAAAACATAATAATAAAAAATGGAATTACCAGCTTGATACCCTTAACCCTCAAGATAATTCCATATGGAAAATGACTAAATGCTTTTTAAAAAATAATATGCAAGCCATACCCGCCTTGAAGGGCAACAATGGCCTTGTTCATGGTGATCCTGATAAGTCCAACTTATTAGCGACACGCTATGAAAGAGTCCATTGCATGACTTCTGACATGGGAAACACTGCTATTGAGGATATTGCTCTTGCTAGGTGGCATGAATTAGCCAACCAAAGAATTAATGCAGAAGACATCGATCTTACCTCCCCTAAAGAAATTAAAAAGATTACTAAGAGAATGAAACCCAAAAAAGCACCGGGTTTGGATGGTATTCAGAACATTGCAATACAAAATTTTCCTAAAAAAGCCTTCGTGCAACTTGCGTATATTTTTAATACAGCGCTCAAATTAGCATATTTCCCAAATAATTGGAAAATCGCGAATATTTTGCCAATTCACAAAGCCGGGAAAGATAAACAGTTACCAGCTAGCTACCGACCAATCATCCTGTTACCCACAATTAGCTAAATATTTAAAAAAGTAATATACAATAGAATAATTGACTATGAAACTAAGAATAAAATCTTGATTCCGGAGCAATTTGGCTTCAGACAAAACCGAAGTACCGTACATCAACTCCTCAGATTAACAAATCATATCAGCACCAACTTAAATAAAAATAAATGTACTGCACTAGCTATTCTTGACCTTGAAAAAGCCTTCGATACCTTCTGGTTCGAAGGTCTTATATTGAAACTTTCCAGATGCAACTTTCCAACTTATATTTTAAAAATTCTCCAAAGTTATCTTAGTGATAGAAAATTTGTCGTAACGGTCAAAGGCGTCAAATCTAACGAACACAAGATTGCAGCAGGTGTCTCCCAGGGATCGATTCTGGGCCCGGTGCTTTTTATTTATTTCGCAAACGACATTCCACGAAACAATGTCCAAAGAGAGGTCCCGTCAGACAGCACTCCGCGAATTTTACTATTTGCCGATGACATTGCAGCCTTCGTCTCCTCTTTTAGTAAAAGGTTGGCAACTACGAAGCTGCAACAATATGTAAAATTATTGCTGGAATTTTTTCATACGTGGAAGCTTAAGGTTAATGTTAATAAAACAGAGTTTATTATTTTTTCTAAGAATACTAATAAGGGAAATGTATCTGACTTTATGTTAAATGACTTATATATAGAAAAGAAAACTAGCGTCGAGTACTTAGGAGGCGTTCTAGATTATAAACTTACCTTTACTCCGCATATTAAAA
>NC_046657.1:107341771-107343799 GCF_010883055.1 Belonocnema kinseyi | reverse complement strand
TTGAAGAAGCAAAAAACTATGAGTTATTATTATTTCTTATCTCCAATCAGCCGGAAAGGGAGGTAGTTTTGAAGTCTGGTTTTGTAATTGTGAATCTTTTTCGTGCTCATTTAGCATAGAATTATTCATGAAAAAATATATTACTGTTCAGTCTTAAATGAAAAGTAATAACATTTCGAAACGAAGAGATGAAATTTGAACTGGCTAAATTTATAAATCACTTGAAAATACAATTTAAGAAGAAAAAAAAAGAGTTTTTAACTATAGATGAATTTTTGAAAAAAGTATATGATTTTTCAATAAAATATATAAACAGATTAATTACGGGTCATATGTAAAATGAAATTTTAAAAGTAAGGTTCAAGTAAAGGGCACAAATGATGTGACGTATTTAACTATATAGCGTGTGACGCAGTGCCATCTAATGAAATGTATATTCTGCTTAGTGACGGATGCAGGGGAGGTTTTTAGAAACCCGTCACCAACACCACGAAATATTTTTCTGGGTTGGCCTGAGTCTGAGTCTGCTATATGAACGCCCCGAACAAAGAAACTCTTCTCTTCCTCTTTATAATTCAGCCTATGGATCTGGGGAACGGCTTAGATACCGAAAAACGTATCTATGATACGAGTAGGTGCTCGCTAGTGATGAATTCGACATGATTTCTGCCTGCAGTCCGGGTCCCCGATCTTCACCGCGTTCGCGCGTTCACGAAGAATCTCGCAATGGCTATGTCGAGTTTCCCGGTAGTCTCTCGGCCACTCAGTCTCCGTTCTCGCGAAGCTGGCGAAGTGCGCATCGAGGACCCTCGCTCGTAACGCTGAGAAAATATAAACAGGAGAAGAGATGGCGAGGAGCGGATTTTACGCTCTTCACGCATGTCGCTCTCAGTCCCTGCTATAACGTGTCCTTTTTTCTTCGAAGGAACGATGCAAAGGGTTACGCTTACGTTTAAGACCTACAATTCGCTTTCCTTTTCAACAGCCAGTAAAAATCAGCCATTATGACCTCGTCCCATCTACCCTGATATCGTTGTTCCATCACTTTTATGCCTTGATGAAAACATTCCCCTTGTTCTTCGCTGAAATCACCAACATTTTCTGGAAACTTATCCAGGTGGGAATCTAGAAAGTGAAGTTTTAAATTCATCGAGCAGCCCAACTTTTTGTATTTTCTTCTCATTTTCGCAACAATATTCTCGTAGTCTGGACTTTTTTGTTACCGTGGAAATTTGCGTTTACTGCTTTAAAACTTTCCCAAGCGTCCATTTCAATTTTTGTCATGTGGCTCACGAAATTAGTATCTCTTGTCAATATTCAAAACTGTGGTCCATCAAAGACTCCTTCCTTCAATTTAGCGTCTGAAACATTAGGGAATTTAAGGGATATATACTTATAGCATTGTCCATCTTTGTCTAACGCCTCGACAAATTGCTTCATGAGCCCAAGCTTTATGTGGAGGGGTGGTAGTAAAATTTTTTCTGGATCAACGAGGCTTTGGTTGATGATATTATGAGAACCAGGTTTGAATGAATCTCTTAAAGGTCAATGTTTTTTACTGTAATGATTGGCTCGATCTCTGCTATTCCACAGGCATATAAAGCATGGCTCTCTCGTGAACCCCGATTGTTGACCTAATATCATTGTTATGATTTTGAGATCACCACATATTTGCCATTTGTGATTCGTGTAATTAACTTTTTCAAGAAGCATTTTAACGTTGTTATATTCTTCTTTGATGACCTTTGAATGAGCTATAGGAGTTATAGTGAGCTACAGGAGCGTAAGTATTCGTGTTATGCAGTAAAACAGCCTTAATGCTGCGTTTTGACGAATCAATGAAAAGTCGCCATTCTTCGTCTCTGTACACATTTTTCTTCAAGTGGTTCATTAGTTCGTCAACATCAGTGCAGTACACTAAAGACGTCTCTTCGTCTTTAACGAAAAACTTTCTGAATTCTTTGTCCCTGTCGCGATATAATGAAACTTTTCTCTTTGGCCCTAGAAGACTTCTTTTTAGAAATGAAG
>NC_046657.1:107340034-107341671 GCF_010883055.1 Belonocnema kinseyi | reverse complement strand
ACAGAGACGAAGAATGGCGACTTTTCATTGATTCGTCAAAACGCAGCATTAAGGCTGTTTTACTGCATAACACGAATACTTACGCTCCTGTAGCTCACTATAGCTCCTATAGCTCATTCAAAGGTCATCAAAGAAGAATATAACAACGTTAAAATGCTTCTTGAAAAAGTTAATTACACGAATCACAAATGGCAAATCTGTGGTGATCTCAAAATCATAACAATGATATTAGGTCAGCAATCGGGGTTCACGAGAGAGCCATGCTTTATATGCCTGTGGAATAGCAGAGATCGAGCCAATCATTACAGTAAAAAACATTGACCTTTAAGAGATTCATTCAAACCTGGTTCTCATAATATCATCAACCAAAGCCTCGTTGATCCAGAAAAAATTTTACTACCACCCCTCCACATAAAGCTTGGGCTCATGAAGCAATTTGTCGAGGCGTTAGACAAAGATGGACAATGCTATAAGTATATATCCCTTAAATTCCCTAATGTTTCAGACGCTAAATTGAAAGAAGGAGTCTTTGATGGACCACAGATTTGAATATTGACAAGAGATACTAATTTCGTGAGTCACATGACGAAATTTGAAATGGACGCTTGGGAAAGTTTTAAAGCAGTAAACGCAAATTTCCTCGGTAACAAAAAAGTCCAGACTACGAGAATATTGTTGCGAAAATGAGAAGAAAGTACAAAAAGTTGGGCTGCTCGATGAATTTAAAACTTCACTTTCTAGATTCCCATCTGGATAAGTTTCCAGAAAATGTTGGTGATTTCAGCGAAGAACAAGGGGAATGTTTTCATTAAGGCATAAAAGTGATGGAACAACGATATCAGGGTAGATGGGACGAGGTCATAATGGCTGATTTTTACTGGCTGTTGAAAAGGAAAGCGAATTGTAGGTCTTAAACGTAAGCGTAACCCTTTGCATCGTTCCTTCGAAGAAAAAAGGACGCGTTATAGCAGGGACTGAGAGCGACATGCGTGAAGAGCGTAAAATCCGCTCCTCGTCATCTCTTCTCCTGTTTATATTTTCTCAGCGTTACGAGCGAGGGTCCTCGATGCGAGCTTCGCCAGCTTCGCGAGAACGGAGACTGAGTGGCCGAGAGACCACCGGGAAACTCGACATAGCCATTGCGAGATTCTTCGTGAACGCGCGAACGCGGCGAAGCTCGGGGATCCGGACTGCAGGCAGAAATCATGTCGAATTCATCACTAGCGAGCACCTACTCGTATCATAGATACGTTTTTCGGTATCTAAGCCGTTCCCCAGATCCATAGGCTGAATTATAAAGAGGAGGAGAAGAATTTCTTTGTTCGGGGCGTTCATATAGCAGAATCAGGGGCCAACCCAGAAAAATATTTCGTGGTATTGGTGACGGGTTTCTAAAAACCTCCCCTGCATCCGTCACTAAGCAGAATATACATTTCATTAGATGGCACTGCGTCACACGCTATATAGTTAATTACGTCACATCATTTGTGCGCTTTACTTGAACTTTACTTTTAAAATTTCATTTTACATATGACCCGTAATTAATCTGTTTATATATTTTATTGAAAAATCATATACTTTTTTCAAAAATTCATCTATAGTTGAAAACTCTTTTTTTTCTTCTTAAATTATATTTT
>NC_046657.1:107338587-107339934 GCF_010883055.1 Belonocnema kinseyi | reverse complement strand
GGTTTACTCCACCTTTTTCTGAAAAAACTGCGCGCTTTCGATCATTCTATCACTGAACAGAGTATAGGCATGCCATCCTAAGTTGGGCGAGCGGAGTTGAATGCACGGGAGGGGGGAGAATTCCATGAGTCAGGAGAGCTGCCATCTTACGATGTGCCACTTGATTATGCGCACGAGCATTTTTGCCGACAAACTGTGCATGAATTATCCCAATGAAATGTTTCGATTAGATAAAAATTCAAATGGAGCATTTTCAAAATTTCAAACTCTGACGTTCAACGAATTTGCACTATTCTTGAAATACTGAATCGAATGATATATACATTTAGGAGTAACTTTTTCATAGAAAACGGTATTATAGTAACAACAACAAAGGTAATGATTATTTCGCGAATTTACAAAACAATAGGCACGTAACAATAGGTATGTAAAACCATTGATAAGAATTATAACTTATGTGTAATGCCTGGATTGGTAAACGAGTTAGGAAAATAAAGCTTTAACGATCAACAAACATTGAAAATATTGAGAGATTTTTTTCAATCTTCTTTTGATTTACTCATAATAATATAACGAGGATAATGCAGTACGTTAAAATTTAATTAACGAATATTGTACAAGATTCTGATTTTTATCCTCTGTGTCTAATCTCAAACAATGGAAGGGTCTCGTGAGGCCAAAAACCTTCCGGTCGACAAACTACCACCCGCTGCAAGGGTACTGTTTTCAGGACAATGCCTGAACCTCGCTGACGGTCTCCTGATGATGACTTTATCACAGGCAATTTTTTTCAAAACTTTTTTTACTACGTACTATTTTTTTCTGAAAATACTCCAACTGTGATTGGCAGTCGAAATTTTTTTTCACTCAGAAGCTCCTTATATATTATATTTATATTTCTGTCTCTCTCACACACTCCACTGAGAATTCCCACGGGTGTCCCCAGCCCTCTTAACAGGACTGTGTACATGGGCTTTTAGAGACATGTCGTCTATATGTAATTTCTCCGAAATTATTGTGACATATATGACTTATGTGGTATGTCTGGGCTAGAAAAATAACGAACTATGGTTATGTGTAATTAAAAGTGAAATAATGTTTATTATATTAAAAATATGATTGGTCAAAGTTACCCTACTTTTGAAGGCCAATTTCTCGGCTTGTATTGATTATGTCGAAAATTGTATGTCGCATAAACGTAGATAAAGTCTTTCTGAAAAGATTAACATGTATGAAAGAATTATTGCTTTGAAATAAATACTAAAAAGCATGCATAAACGAAAAGCATTTTTGAGTTAAATTTAAGGCAAGTAACTACCGATCCTAGCGGCCAAATGCTAGAGAGAG
>NC_046657.1:107328219-107338487 GCF_010883055.1 Belonocnema kinseyi | reverse complement strand
CTTTGAAATAAATACTAAAAAGCATGCATAAACGAAAAGCATTTTTGAGTTAAATTTAAGGCAAGTAACTACCGATCCTAGCGGCCAAATGCTAGAGAGAGCGTTAGGCACGCCCACGCTGTTGTCCTCAATACAGTGCATACCCTTTACCTCACCCTGGAAAGTTGCATGGCCCGTAAGGTCACTATACCTACGCAAACTGGAATTCACATCTGGCACCATTCTCAAGAAAACCGTCTTGGTTTCATTTCTGAATTTTCTCTTTGGCACCAATGAAATTAACGAAATATTAAAGTTCTCAAAAAATATGCTAAAAATACTACTCTGACGCTCAACGGATTTGGGCGTTTCTTGAAATTCTGATTCGAATGATATATACTTTTAGGAGTCACTTTTCGCATGAAAAATTGAATGTAATAATTCTTCCAAATTAGGGTAACTTCGAGCGAGCCTATTTTTGATATAATAAACATTATTTCACTTTTGATAACACATACACATAGTTCGTTATTTCCCGAATCCAGACATGCCACATAAGTCATATTTTCACAATACTTTCGGAGAAATTACTCCTGTACGACATGTCTCGAACAGCATAACAATCCAATCCAAGCATAACAAATCATTTATAATTGTGAACAATGCTTTCATATAAAATAGTCGTAAGAAGTTGAAATAAAGTTTGAAATTTTGAATATGCTCTGTATGAATTATCGTCTGATCGAAGAATATCATGGAGATAGTTTCGAAATATACTGAAATATTTCTTTAGAAATTTTAACACTTTCAAAAAATAATATTTGACAAATTTTGTTTTTGTTGCGTTCCTCGCTTTTGGAAGCTTAAATATTCATAACTTTCTTTGAGAATTGTTTCATTCAATCGATTGAAATATACAAGTCGTCTGAAACACCTTGTAAACAACGTATTTCTCCGGGAAGGGATTCTGCAACTAAGGGATCAGAGTGAGTTGTAAATTTCGTAGGTTGCTACAGCGTCAATAAATTTGGACTTGGCTAAAATTGGGATAGACAATAGTATCGAGCAGAGGCTCTTCGATGTCCCAAGTGGAGATAAGTAATTGGTAAGTATAGCCTCAACAAGATCGGCTGTTACCTGCTTTTATTAGTCCCAATATATCCAGGGAGCCTCATCACAGTCTGCACTTTGTAGTGTACGTGATGGAAAATGTAAGGTCGCAGTTTCCCAGTAAAATCAAATATTTTGTCAGGTCAGTGCTGCTGAATGTTTGAAATAATTATTTCAATAGCTAGTTTGTTCATTCTCGTCCGTGGAGAACGGTCACGGTATGGAATTCGGAAGATTCACGTACGTTTTCGGGTCATGTGTCATTGTGTCGTGAACTAATTTTTATATTCTATTCAATGACACTACCTTGGATTTTCGATGTGTATGACGTGACTTTTTTACTCTCATAATGTCTCATCGACGTGGAAAGAAGGGGCGTTTGAATTTATGTGCCCCTCGTCGAAAGCTGAAGGGAGCAAGAACTAATCTTGCAATTTAGTGTGCAAAACGACGGTAAGTTGTATTACATTTCACTATTCAAAAATTTATTTATTTATTTTGTTCATAATTTCTATTAGGTTTAGTCACCTTTAGGCTATTCATTTTTCACAGGTTCTTTCGCTTGTCCCGAAATTTAATTTTTTAAATTTTGAATCCTTTTTCTGAATAACGCGAAAACTACGGGTCATATGAAAAAGTTATTCATAAGTAATTGGTACATCTTATTTGGATGCAAATTTTTTTCAGAAACGAATTTATGTCTATTTCCATAGCGGCAGCCGCATAGGTTCCTTTTCCCAAAAAGATAACGTGTTTTCAATATATTTAATTCCTTGTAATTGTACTGACAGATAACCTCACAGAGATGTATTCTATTTCCCAAAAGTGTTCAATATTGAAATTATTTAATTCCTTCTAATATCTTCACAAAACATGTGTCATAAACTGTTTTAATTCCTTCACGTGGAATATAAGTTTAAAAAATTTAATTTTAATCAATTCAAGTCTGCCTCTCTAGAGTTAAAATTATTTTAATTCACACATTTAAATAGGTCTATTTGATGCATTTTCAAGACGTTTAACTAAATTATTTTAATTAAAAAAATATATAAATATGATTATGTTTCTAATTTATAAGTTATGAAAAGATTTAATAATGAAAAATAGGTTAAATAAATGCTTTCGTTAACTTTAACTAAGTCAATTGAGTTGAGTAGGATTTGCGCTTTTTCTGTTCTCGTTGGGATATTTTTAGACGGAGGAAAAATCGCGTATGCATAGGAATACAAATTCTTAATTTTCCTGAATTCAACGCTTATTACCGGGTGTGCTTGGGAAGAAGGCCTATATGTTTGTAGGCAAAAATATTTATTCATAACGAATTCCGCAATGTTCATAGTTAGCGAAATCAGAGGTTTCGGAGATTTCAATCAACGTATTGATTAGCGACAAAACAAGTTAAATCATTAATTAAAGATGTTAACAATATCTTTTAATTGGTAGTCACACATTGATATTGTTTGATTTGTTCCCTAAAAAAGTAATAAAAAACGGCAAAAATGGCCGTTTTGCAAAATCTAATTATTTTTGCGAAAAGTACATGCAAATCCAGTAAACTCTCTGGAAATGTGTGTTTTATGGAGCTGATATTATATGCAATATTTTAGCTGAAAATAATAAATAGTTTTCGAGAAATGCTATTTGTTATTAAAAAAGGTACTGTTCTTTTGTTGAGGCTAACTTTTTCTTAGCAGTTTTGGCAAAGCCATAAAAGTGGGCAAATTTTAATCCTTGAGAGTTATATTGTAACGTACGCTTATCATTATAAGCAATCGGTTTTACAGTCAATGTCAACTTATAACTTGCGCATGATTTTGGGATGGGAATATTTTCTGTACATTCTTATTGCAGTCGTCATTATCAAGATATACAGCTGAAACTGATAAATATTATTAAGTAGATAGTGATACTGATTATAGTTAAATTGTCAAAAAAATCAGTTGCGAAGATACTGTTGAGAATAGCGGTTTATTCATGACCAAGGCGATCGCAGCGTATGGCGGTTGAAGTGGGGGCAGCTCCTTCCGCCTAGGCGCGCCTACTAGCCGATGGCTCTAAAATTGAATTCACGCTTTCAAAATTCTTTAATGAGATACGTCCAATTATTACATTTTGAACGCGTGAATTCAATTTCAGCGCCATCGGCTACCACGTGCGACCTACTATCGGCGAGAAAACTATAGGCATCTGCCTTTGAAGCTTAACAGCTCAGTCAAAAAAAAAACTGCTAGCGCAACAAAAAAACAGTGATCTAAAAGCTGAAAGTGTTCTACGTTAATGAGCTTGAAGACATTTCTGTAAAAAAAATTTGTTGCTTAGCAGACTGAAAAATGTAAAAAAAAAGTAAGGATTTTTGGGTACATTTTTTGGGTACATTTAACTAGGGTTTGAATCGCTTTAATATCTGTATTAGAAATGAAGATAATATAGTTGCACATTTTTGTACTTTTAAGCAACAATTTTTATTATTTTTTAAATTTCTCAACTGCAACTGGTTCACAACAGTTTTCCTCATACTAGTGAATTTTTTCAAATTTTTTCCATCGCCCCTTGTATAAGAAATAATGCTCTAAACTCGACTGTTCTTAAATGTACCCAAAAATCCTTAGTTTTTTTTACATTTTTCAGTCTGCTAAGCACAAAAAATTTTTCGCAGATGCCTGTAGTTTTCTCGCCGATAGTAGGCGGAAGGAGCTGCCCCCACTCCACAGCCATCCACTGCGATCGCATTTGGTATCTGTATCTTCGCAACAGATTTTTTTGACAATTTAACTAAAATCAGTATCAAAATCAGTCTTAAAATCATGTGCAAGTTGTAAATTGATATTGACTGTAATTCCGATTACTATTTTGCGATACTATCGATTTTATTACGATTTTGCATATACTATCAGCTCCATAAAACACACATCTCAAGAGAGTTTAGAGGATTTGCATGAACTTTTCGCAAAAATGAGTAGATTTTACAAAACGGCCATTTTTTCCGGCGTTTATTACTTTTTTAGGGAAAAAATCAAACAATGTCAATATGCGGCCTACCAAATGAAAGATCTTTTTAACATCTTTAATTAATGATTTAACTTGTTTTGTCGCCAATCAATACATTCATCGAAATCTCCAAACTATCTGTTTTCGCTAACTTTGAACATTGCGCAAATTCGTTAAATCCAAATATTTTAGCCTGCAAACATATAGGCCTTCACCCCAAGCATGGACACTACGTCATGGCATACCTCGTTTCATCCAACAATTTTGCGGTGAAGGAATGCATTTTCAACCAAACAGATGAATTTCAACTAAAATGATTATTGGTCAGGTGGAATATTTAACTTTTGCGTAGGAAAAATGAATTCTCACCTATGAAGAATAAGTTTCCACCAAAAATGGGGTTTTGTCACATCGTAAATACATATTCGAACTTCTACTTTAATTTGTACATAAAAAACTTTCATTTTTAACTAAATACTTGAATGTTCACCCAAGAAAGGAAATTCCTCATCGAATAAAATGATTTAATATTAATATTTTTCAAATTAAAACTAAAAAAGGGATATTAATAATATTCATAATTTTAATAATATTATATTAATATATAATATAATGATTATAATATAATATAACATAATTATATGATAATATCATAATATTAATAATTAATAATAATATAACATAATATAATTTTTTATAAGTTATGTAAGTTAATAATAATTTTAATAAAATAATTTCGGTAATAAGAAATGCAATTTCACAAAAAGAATGCTTGAAAGAAATTATTATTACTTATAACAATCTTCTTCTGTAAAAATTCTACATAATTATAGTTTTTATCAAAAACTTTTAACTTTGCTGTGAAAAAATTCTTGCCTTTTGCTGTGGAAAAATAATGAATAAACATTGACGAGCAATTATTTTCTAAAGAATTATTTGTAACGATTTTAAAACAGTGTTACATTCGATTTTATGGCGAATGCTGCTCCGGATATTATGAAGTATTTAACAGTAGAAGATGCCACTGATATAGGTGCAATTGTTGCGGAAATGGTAGCTTTAATAGAATCGAAGGATAAGAAGATAACCCCTGAAGAATCGGGATGTTTGTGTTGCGGAGAAAAGAAAAGAATCTAAGCCCAAAATAGAGAGCTTTCATGTGCGATAACGCATTGCTCTTTGCCAAACTCAAGTCACGACGAACATGGTGTTTCAGCAGTTGCGGAAGTCGTATCAAATGAAATTTCGCAGTTCAGTCATGAAGTCGATGAGGTCCAGGAAGATAATCCTGAATTGCATGTAGAAGTTGAAGGAACAAACAAAAATGAAGGCGAAGGGGCTTCTGAGTCCGGCAGAAGAATCGTCCAATTCTTTTATGTAGTTCAACAAATGCAAGCTGATAGACACGTTAAGAGCGGTATGGGATGCACTTTCATGGACATGAAGTTTATATCTGAAAAACGTTTGGGCGCTCAATCGAAGTGGACTTTTCAATGTAAAGTTTGCAACAAAACATCCGTATACTCTTCAGAAGACGAGCAGAAAGAAGATTCTTACATGCCCATAAACGAAGCGGTCGTAACAGGTACGATTGGTATTGGGGCGGGATACACACAATTGACAAAATTTATGGCGAGTTTGGATATTACCTGCATGTCAAGTAAAACGTACCAAAAATTCCAACGAAAAGTTGCCTCAGCTGTACACGATGCAGCAATTGTATTGATGATTGAAGCTGCTGCGGAAGAGGTTCGCATTGCGAAAGCGAACGGCACATTGGACATTGATGGATCGCCAATGTGTACTGTTGTGGCAGATGGACAGTGGTGCAAACGAAGTTATCGCACAAATTATGATTCCTTATCTGGAGTGGTAAGTTTCTTATTTAGAAATCGATGCATCTATAGGATAAGGTTTCATTTCGTGGAGACCAAGTAAAAAAATGGTTACTTTTGCAAACATATGAAAACGATTCTACGAGATGAAACCTTGACCTTGCGGGATATCGTTGGTTGCGAATAGAAGATTATGCTCACAACAATCTATTTGTATTTTACAGGCTTGCATCATAGGGTATCACACTAAAAAAGTTTTATTCATTGGAATAAGAAATCGCTATTGTTCCATGTGCGCAATAGCAAAACATCAGCAGATGGAAGCACCAAAACATGTGTGTTTCTTAAACTGGAACAAAAGGGCCACAAGCATGGAAGCGGACCTTATAGCTGAAGGATTCCGTCAAAGTCTTTCTATGCATGGACTCAAGTATAATCGACTGTTGGTAAGTTTTATAAATCTTCAAACAGCACACTATTGAAGTCAGTATAAAATATCAGGAAACTCAAATACTACTTTTTTGGCTTGGCAGGGGATGGCGACAGCAGCGTACACAAAATACTGCTACAAGTGAATCCTTATGGTCCAACTTTTTGCATTGAATAAATTGAGTGTCGAAATCATTTGTTGCGAAACTACTGCAACAAATTAAGGGACATCACCACGAAAACGAAACATCCTGTGGATGCCAGGCATTATTTAGCAGCCAACATTCTAAGATGTCGACGTACAGTCACAATGGCTGTGAAACATCGTCGGCATCAGGGGTGTCTTGAGCAAAAAAAAATCCATGATCTCCAGAATGATATCAAGAATAGTATACATCACATTTTCGGAGATCATGAAAAATGTGAGAGGTATTTCTGCAGTGGATCAACTGAACAAGAAAAGAGCTGGATACCCACTATAAAATCATCTACAGGAACAGATTCCATGTACAAGGACATAACGGCTGTCGTAGATCGGCTTATCAGAAATGCTGTAATCCTACTGCACGATATGGACAACAATGTGTGCGAACAGTACAATAGCATAATTAACTCATTTTTAGGGGGGAAAAGAGTTAATTACGCATTGAGAGGTTCGTATGCATCTCGCTGTGAACGTGCGGTAGTATCTTACAACAGTAACGGCGAATTTCTCCGCAACGTGCACAAAGCTATGCTGAGTAACAACAGTCCAGAGAAGTACACAAAACGCCACATTGCGAGAAGCCAAAAAGCTGCTGACATGCATAGGCTGCGTAGGAAAACTGAGATCCACAAGAAGATAAAAAGGTTTACAGGAGCTGACGAGCACTATGGAAACGTAGATGCCGAGGATATGACTCCCGAAGAATTTAAAGTTAGAAAAGAAGATTTCCTGCAAACAAATTTTCAGAAGACCGCAGAAGAACTCGCAGAAATCCAGGAAGTGACAGTTCACCAAGCCAATAGCAAAGAGTGGGTGCTATCTGAAAAGCACGGAAAAGCACACTAAGAATGAAAGCTATCGCAAAAGCACTGTTTGCAGAAAGGAAACAAGTTGCGATCAGAAACTGTGGTCTCTTCGTGGATGCGGAGAATCAATTTCTTGCTGCAAGTACAGGTTTGTATCGTGTTAAATTTTGTAATGTTATTATCACATCACACAGTCAATAATTATTCATTTTCGTTTCTCAAATCTAGATGGACTCGTTGGAGATGATGCAATAATAGAAGTGAAATGCCCACCTTCTGCCGATGAGTACGAAAGTCCCGCCGAAGCTATCCTTACAGTTGGACTATTGTGAAATCGTGGATGGAAAACCGTTGCTGCGCCCAACCAGTAATTATTATTACCAAGTACAAGGACTGCTGCATATTACTAAAAAAGCTTGCTGCTACTTTGTAATATGCAGCAAGAATTTCCTGACCTGCGAGGTTATCGAACGAGACGATGATTTTTGGGAAAACAGGATGAAGGAACAACTCATCAGGTAATTTCACTAATGAGATGTCACGTGGATTAATAGTACGTTAAGTAGACTCTACGTACATATCATTAACATAATTTTTATTATGAAATTTTAGATTCTACATGGACTGTCTATTGCTGGAGATTGTAAATCCTCAGTTTTCGAAGCAATTGGAGAAAGGAGATATAGAAGATCCTCCGGAAAGGATAGAGCGGATAAGGAGTCCGCTGAAGGAAGCTCAACCGAGGAATAAACTTGGGAAAGGCGCAATCGGTTTTGCAAAAAAAAAAGTAAAAACCAAAAATCCCCATCGAAAAAGGCAGAAAGTCCAAGATGATCCATATTTAAATAATGATACAGAAGAAGAGAACAGCGTCACTCCAAGAAGAAGAGAAGGAGGTAACGATCCTCCCAAAAGGATTAGGAGGGACGAAAAGTCATTGCCTAAAAAGAAACTTTTTTAAATATTTGCAGGATTCACAGTTCCTATGGAATAAAATATAGAGTATAATGTAGGTGCTTGTTCTCAACCTCATAGGGTACTTTTTCGCGCACAAAGGGTAACAGATTCAAGATAAATTCAGAAAAATTCGATACAATTCAAGTAACTTTACAAAGGATTTGAAAATCATCGGAAAAAGTGTTGTGAAAAATTTTTAAATACATTTTATTCATTATAACACATTTTTAGTGAATCTGCAGAAATTTTAAGAAATTGAGAAAAATTATATTTTATTCATAAACATTCTAGCTGCATTTAAAAAAGAAATCAAGTAAATTGAAAACAATTTTCAAATATGGAAAAAGTAATTCGATTGGGTAGAATTGAGTGAATTTAGAAGAACCCAAAAGAAATTACAATAACTCAATAGGATTTACGATAAATTAATAAGATTTCAGGGCGAATTCCAAATGAATTGTACAAAATATTTGAAAATCTTCTGCATGGAAAATATATTGAAGTACATTGATAGTTGTTAAATCCCTCGAAATCATAGTCTTTAAAAACCTTATTAGATAATGTTAAATATTTTTGAATATTTTAAAACCTCGTACTTCCTGTAAAATCGTTTCATATCTTCAGAAATTCTAGAACATTGTTTACCCTTAAGTAACGCAAAAGCTTTAAAATACATAAAAGTAATGAAATTAATACAAAAAATGCCTTCGAATGTTTTCAAATCACGTAAACTACTTCCAAGTAAAAAGCTGGTGAAAATGTCTTTGAAGTTTATAAAATACCTGAAAATCTTGAAAATTTCTTCAAATTATTGTAATCTCTTTCAAAGTTCTCGGAGTCTTTATAAAGGACCCCGCACTAAATGAATGGGAAAATGGCTTTCGGTGGATTTAGCTGAAACTTTGTAATTTTTAAGGTTATAAGTGCCGGATGAAATATCTGTAAAAAAATCCAAAAAAATGGTCAGTTTTAGCGCTATGCGGCGCTAAGCGTTCAAGATCAGCGAATAAAACGAATTACAACAGATTTTGTTACAAAAGCGATGTCAACATAGAAATCACGGTTCAGATTGTGGTCTGTCATATTTTCGCCTAAACCGTTGACTCATATAGCACGCTTCTCAAAACGATCAAACGCTAAGCACCCAAGATTTTAACTTGACTAATTAATTACTTCTTTAAAGGCAGAAATGGTACCCAAAGTAACATTAGTAACTAGTGCGCACATACCGATAATTACATTCTACCCTTCGCAAGAGGGTTGAACGCTAAGCGCTCATGATCAGCGAATAAAACCAATCCTAATAACTTTAGCGACAAAAGCGATGTCACTATAAGAATCACACATCAGAAAGTAGTCAGTAATATGTTTAGCCAAACCAATGCGCGCTTCTCGAAACGATCAAACGTTAAGCGCCCAAGATTTGAACTTGACTAAGTAATTACATTTTTAAAGACAGAAATGGTATCCAAAGTAACATTAGGAACTAGTGCGCACATCGATAATAACAGTGTACCCTTCGCCAGAGGGCCGAACGCTAAGCGCCCAGGATCAGCGAATAGAACCAATCCTGGTAGCTTTAGCAACACAAGCGATGTCTGTATACGAAACACGCATCAAGAAGTGGTCATTAACATGTTTAGCCAAACCAATGACAATATGAGTCTTGACTCATATAGCGCGGTTCTCAGAACGGGCAAACCCTCAGCGCAGAAGATTTGAACTTGACTAAGAAATCACTTTTTCAAAAGCCTTTCACAAAAGAAATGACAGACAAACATACCGTCGTCGATGGAAATAATGAGTGAATGCTGTATGATGAACGACTGTCACTTTTTAAGGCAAAAAGATAACGACTTCAGAATGAGCGACGAACTGAAAGTAGGCATAATGACTTTAAAAAAGTTGAAACCTCGGCATTCACTTATTATTATATTAAACACACAGACAGACAGACAT
>NC_046657.1:107326127-107328119 GCF_010883055.1 Belonocnema kinseyi | reverse complement strand
ACATATATTAAACAGCATTCACTTATTATTTCCATTGACGATGGTATGGTTCTATTCGCTGATCATGGGCGCTTAGCGTTTGATCATTTCGAGAAGCGCGCAATATAACTCATCGGTTTGGCTAAACATATTACTAACTACTTTCTGATGCGGGATTCTTATAGTGACATCGCTTTTGTCGCTAAAGTTACTAGGATTGGTTTTATTCGCTGATCTTGAGCGCTTAATGTTCAACCCTCTTGCGAAGGGTACACTGTTATTATCGATGTGCGCACTAGTTACTAATGTTACTTTGGGTACTATTTCTGCCTTTAAAGAAGTGATTATAAGTCAAGTTAAAATCTTGGGCGCTTAGGGTTTGATCGTTTTGAGAAGCGCGCTATATGTGTCAACGGTGTAGACGAAAATATGACAGACCACGATCTGAACCGTGATTTCTATGTTAACATCGCTTTTGTAACAAAATCTGTTGTAATTCGTTTTATTCACTGATCTTGAGCGCTTAGGGCCGCATAGCGCTAAAACTGTCCATTTTTTGGATTTTTTTTACGGATATTTCATCCGGCACTTGTAACCTTAAAAATTACAAAGTTTCAGCTAAATCCACAGAAAGCCATTTTCCCATACATTTAGTGCGGGGTCCTTTATAAATGTTAAACAAATATTTTAACATATTTTTAAGACATCAAGATAATTCAAAAATAGGTATAAACGTGAAATGGATTGTGATTAACCCACGAATTAATGTATAGAATAAAAAGTGACTAATGTTATTTTTTACATCATCCTTATGTAAAATATAGTGTTTCTTTTTGAAGTCAACTTTGTTTTGCTCGTTCACCTGACGCACGGCAATCTATGTCCGATTGATTTAAATATGAAAATTTCAAACTGCACATTTCACTTGTTAAAATGTACTAAGGACATTTTTGGAGGTACCTTTTTCGAACCACCCTATTATGTATATAATTGATTGTTCATAATTTTAGTATAAATAAATTCTATAAATCTTAAACAATTCGCCAGCCTAACGCTGTAATGTTTTACAAATAAAATGTTAATTACAACAAATTACGCATTGTGATGATTATTTCCAAAATTTAGGAAATTAATAGGCTGGATCCTTTATGAAAAACGTACGAAAACGACGGTCGACGGTTTGCCAGTACAGAACCAGTATAAGGCAGCATTGTGAAGCGTTATCAGCTAGTACTGGCCGCGTATAAATGCCCAGTACTGCGACTCCGGCAATCTGTATTAGGCTAGCACTGCTAACACAAATTTCAATAATTGATGTTGATATTAAAAACATACTTGGTCAAAGTTACCCTACTTTTGAAAAATAATCTCACGGTTTGTAACGATTATTTAACAATAAAAAAATAAGATTCTTATATTAAAAACGTCTTTTTCTAGTAGAATGAAAAATTACAATCCAAATTTGTATTTTATATCAAGTATATTTCGAATTTATCTCCACCATATGTTTCGATCAGACGAAAATTGAAAAAGAGCATTTTCAACGTCTAAAACTTTATTTCGACTCTTTACGGTTAGTTAATGAAAAACTACTGTTAACAATTATTAGTTGTGTGGTATGCTTAAAATCGTAAAAGAGTCAGGAACCCGGCAATAAGCGTTAAACTCTGAAAAATTAAGAATTTTTATTCCTATGAATACGCGATTTTTCCTCCATCTAAAAACCCCCCAACGGGAACAGAAAGTGACAATTCTACTCCTCTCAGTCGACTTAGTAAAATTCAACGAAAGCATTTATTTAACCTATGTTTTATTATTATATATTTCTAAAACTTATAAATTCGAAAAATATTCCAATTTATATTTATTTACATTTTAATATTTCATTTCAACATCTTAAAAAATGCATCGAAGAAATCTATTTAAATGTGTGAATTAAAATAATTTTAACTCTAGAGAGGTGGACTTGAATTGATAAAATAAAACTTTCAAAACTTATATCCCACATGAAGA
>NC_046657.1:107324905-107326027 GCF_010883055.1 Belonocnema kinseyi | reverse complement strand
TTTAAAATTCAATTATTTGGCTTAATATTCGACTTTTTATTTGAACTATTTGGCTAAAAATTAATCTATTGTGTTAAAAATTAATTTGATGACATTTTTTTTTTAAGTAAACATTTTTTTAATCCAGCTGATCATTCTTCTTTTTTGTCAAAAAATTTAGTATTTCTTGGAAAATTAACCTTCTTGTAGAACATATGTTAATATTTTTTAGGAAATTATTTCTTTAGTACACAATTCACTTCTGGGGTTAAAAGATTAACTACTTTATAAAAATACCGGTTTTTGGGTTAAAAATTAATTTGCTTCAACGAAAAATGTTACAAAATTTTCCGTTTTTTCAAGAAACTGTTTTTTGGGGTTTAATATTTTTTAAATAAATCATTAATGATCAATAGTTTGCAGAGAAAGAGATAGAGAGAGAGATAACGGTCCTTCATGAATAAATTTCTCCAATTTTAACACAATTTCAGTCAATTGAAAACTTTACATTTTTCTTATTAGGTGCCACAATGGTTACATTTGCTACAAGATATTACTTATTTCAAACAAATTTAGTCATACACTAACATTTGTTAATTTTAAGAACAAATTATAAAAACAAATGCATATTTTCGGCCTTCTCAAGCAAAATTAAATCTTTTTTTTTATCTGATCTTGCTCAAATTAAATTTAACAAATTTAGTCATGCACTAACATTTGTTAATTTGACGAACAAATTAAATAAACAAAAGCATATTTTCGACGTTTTCAAGCAGAAATAAATCGTTTTTTCATCTTGGTCAAATTATATTCAACAAATTTAGTTATGCATTACCATTTGTTAATTTTAAGAACAAATTATATAAACATATTGACAGTAGAACAGTTTTCAATTTTAAGCGTTTAAAATGAAAGTTCAATACATCTCTCATTGAGAATTCTTTCATTTAAACGCTAGAGCAATTACACGCACTATACAATAAAATAAATGTGTATAAATAGAACATTTAAGAGAATGGTACTATTTTAATTCACTTGTGTAGTCGTAAATTAATTTTTAAAACTGAAATTTCAACTGTTCCGTTTTTAATTCAAAATATATCTTTTTCAGTTACATTAAAAATACAAATACTAGGTTGGAAA
>NC_046657.1:107323665-107324805 GCF_010883055.1 Belonocnema kinseyi | reverse complement strand
TTCAACTCCGCTCGCCCAACTTAGGATGGCATGCCTATACTCTGTTCAGTGATAGAATGATCGAAAGCGCGCAGTTTTTTCAGAAAAAGGTGGAGTAAACCCCGTAAAGGGTGTGTTTAACAAATATTAAACAGACATTAGAAGTTTCCGCAAGGTTTCCGAAGATTTAAAATCGCTATGCCACGCCTATATAACTGTTTGCGCGAACTGGACGAAAATTCGTCGTTCCTGTCGGTC
The DNA here is from genome assembly GCF_010883055.1 of Belonocnema kinseyi. Taxonomy (NCBI): domain Eukaryota; kingdom Metazoa; phylum Arthropoda; class Insecta; order Hymenoptera; family Cynipidae; genus Belonocnema; species Belonocnema kinseyi. Next base: position 107,324,568 of record NC_046657.1, on the reverse strand, counting down.
ATTCTCTCGCTGAACAGAGTATAGTCCCGTGTTTCTTATGTCCATGGGCTGCGCAGTTTTTTTATTAACGGAGGCGTCGGCAAATTTTTTTTTCGGTGCACAGCCAATCAATGTTGAAAAGAAACACAATTTTTCAAATAGACTGAACCAAGTGCTTTCTGAAATTTATTATAACCTTCGTTAGGACCATCACTAAATCCTTGCCTGCGGGTGTCCTACGCCTACATTTCCCTTTCTTCAACAAGCTGCGTGCAGAAAAAGAAATTTCGTCTTTTCGGAATTTCGTTCTCTTGTTGAACAGAGTATATTGTCCTTACGGGAATGCAACTTTCCGGGGTGAAGTAATGGGTATGCATTGCATTGAGTACAACAGCGTGGGCGTGCCTAACGCTCTCTCTAGCCTTTGGCCGCTAGGATGGGTAGTTACTTGCCTTAAATTTAACCCAAAAATGCTTTTCGTTTATGCATGTTTTTTATTATATATTTAAAAGCAATAATTCTTTCATACATGTTAATCTTTTCAGAAAGACTTTATATACGTTTATGCAACATATAATTTTTGACATGATCATTACAAGCCGATAAATCGGCCTTCAACAGTAGGGTAACTTTGACGAATCATATTTTTAATACAATAAACATTATTTCACTTTTGATTACACATATCCATAGCCCGTTATTTTCCTAATCCAGACATACCACAAAAATCATATTTTTCACAATACTTTTGGAGAAATTACACCTAGGCGACATATCCTCATAAGCCAAAAAATTTCTTCGAATGTTTTCAAATCACGTAACATACTTCTAAGCAAAAAGCTGATGAAAATGTCTTTGAAGTTTATAAAATACTTGAAAATCTTGAAAATTTCTTCAAATTATTGTAATCTCTTTCAAAGTTCT
>NC_046657.1:107319762-107323565 GCF_010883055.1 Belonocnema kinseyi | reverse complement strand
TTTTCTCTGTGATTATTTTAAATCTAGAGTCCTGATTTATAGCTTGAACTGACTCATACTCTGCCTTTTTCCCATTGCTGCTAAGGACGCAGTAGTAGACGACAGCAAAAAAATTTAACTTCATTTTTGTCTGTGATATTAGTGCATTATAATATCGTACAAAGCTCCGGGACCTGATTGTACGTTATCATATTGGGCTTTCTTGCAATATAGAGGTTTTGCGATATCATTGTGCGATATCTTTTTTTCCGTGTACATTTTAACAAATGAAATTATCATATTTAATTCAATCGAACATAAATTGGCGTGCGTCAGGTGAAAGAGCTGATTATCAGTTGGAACGGTAATCGTAAAACAAAGGTTGCGAAAAAGGAAACAAGATTTTTTTTAATTATCTTGAAGCCTTACAAATATTTTTAAAGATTTTTTTTAATTTATAAATTTATAAAGACTCTGAGAACTTTGAAAGAAATTACAATAATTTGAAGAAATTTTCAAGATTTTCGAGTATTTTATAAACTTCAAAGACATTTTCACCAGCTTTCTACTTAGAAGTATTTTACGTGATTTGAAAACATGTGATGGATTTTTTTTATTAATTTAATTACTTTTATGTAATTTTAAAGTTTTTTTAATACTTTAGGGTAAACAATCTTCTAGAATTTCTGAAGCTATAAAACGATTTTACAGGACGTACTAGTTTTCAAAATATTTCAAAATGTTTAACCTTATCTAATAAGATTTTTAAACGCTCGTGTAAAAAACTACGAAATTTTGCCGACGTTTCTTGAACATTGCAATTCACTTCTTCAGGGCTGACCTGCCAGCCCTGAAGAAGTGAACTGCAATGTTCACGAAACGTCGGCAAAGTTTCGTAGTTTTTTACACGAGTGAATCCCGAAATATCCCTTGCTATCAAAATGAATCATCGTGAAAGTATTAAATCTATTATTTTTAAAGGCTGTCTATGATTTTGAGGGATTTGAAAATTATCAATGTACTTCAATACATTTTCCATGCATTCATAAATTATAATTTCAATATTTTATGATATTTTTAAATATTCTATGGCACTTTCAATATATGTAAAAAATTTCAAGCGATTTCCAAGGGTTTTAATCATTATTATATAAACATTATTGAATAAATAATAAAATAACAAACTAATACTTACATTATATTGAACAATTATTTCATTAATTGTTTAATTAGTTAAAATATAACAAATATACTTACGTTTGAAGGACTACACCTGCTTTTTAAGAGCTTTTAATGCAAAATTAGTAATCAGCACAAAAAGTTAGCTGAAATGAAAAAAAACATCTCAATATGCCCATTCTTTCATGAGATACGTGCAAAAAAGATCTACCAATTCCTTATGAATTACTTTTTCCTATGACCCGTAGTTTTCGCTTTATTCATAAAAATGATTCAAAATAAAAAAAATTAAATTTTGGGACAAGCGACAGAACGTGTGAAAAAAATGAATAGACAAAAGTTGCTCATCCAAAGAAAATAAAACTCATCCATTGTCATAAAGAACTTTTTCATAGGACACGTAGATTTTGTATCAATTGTAAAAAATAATATTCGAAGAATTATTAATATTTTTGGTAACGGCACGAGACGAAAAAAAAGTCATACACGAAAGTTGTTCACTAAAAAAGGATGTACAAATTTGTTAGTAATCATTTTTAGATAGGGCGAGTACATAAACAAGAAATAAATAAGAATACATTTTTCAATCCGAAAAAAGTAAGATTGAAAATAAAAAAAATTAAATTTTTAGAAAAATGACATAAAAAAAAATGAAAAGGCAAAAGTTATTTAACCAAAATATAAATTTACTTTTTGGAAAAGGACAGGCGCTGCAATAACATTTTATGTAAACAAATTTTTCGCCAAACTAATTTCTACTAATTCGATTAGAACCACCGTACGCTAGGATGCGTATTTTTCATTTTAATCGTGAAAAATAAAATTGAAAATGAACAAATTAAATTTAAACAAATTTAAATAAAATGTTTCATAACCATTCCTTTCTTAACCCTTGTGTGCACACCCAAGTTTATTCACGTTGTCCGCACACCCCGGGTACCCGTGTACCCACCTCTCTTTTTTCAATTTTTTAAATATGCATGCAATACAAATTTTGTCTTCTTCATTAATTCCAATAAATCAACATCGGAAGTAAGTGCCAGAGGCATTTTTAAAACAGTATACATACTGTAGCTCGTTTAAAAGGAGAATCGAAGGTGTTGCCGTGAGTGGCTACAGCCTGCGACATCGCTGTAGTCAGTGCAAATCGTCTTTTTCGATGGTATTTAGCTGTGTCACATGCCCTTAAAGCTTTATTTTCCTATCTCGTTTACCAATCCAGGCATTCCATATAAGTTATAATTCTTATCAATGGCTTTACATACCTATTGTTACATGCCTATTGTTTTGTAAATTTGTGAAATAATCATTACCTTTGTTGTTGTTACTATAATACCGTTTTCCATGAAAAAAGTTACTCCTAAATGTTTATATCATTCGATTCAGAATTTCAAGAATCGTGCAAATTCGTTGAACGTCAGAGTTTGGAATTTTGAAAATGCTCCATTTGAATTTTTATCTAATCGAACCATTTCATTGGGATAATTACGAAATATATTTGACATCCAATGAAAATTTGGATTGAAACTTCTCAATATACTAGAAAAAAGTAATTTTTATTGAAATCTTACTCTCTAATTGTGAAATAATAATGACAGGGCCAAAAATTCGTCTTATAAAAAGCAGGATTACTGAGATCAAGCATGTTTATAATATTCTAAATTATCATTGCAATTTTGTACATATCTCTTCTACCTTATTTTTTTAAGGATCCAGACATACAACACACTTTATAATTATTTACAATGTTTTTACAAAAAAGTCGCTATAAGTCGAAATAAAGTTTGAAATGTTGAAAAAGCTCTATTTGCATTTTCATCTAATCGAAACATTTCATTGGGATAATTTAGAAATACACTTCATAACCAATGCAAATTTTGATTCAAATTTCTCAAAATACTAGAAAAACATGTTTTCTGTTGCAATCTTAATCTCTAGCTTTTAAATTATAATTAGAGACCCAGAAATTAGTTTTATAAAAAGCAGGATCACTGAGATTAAATTGAAGGCACTTTAAACAAATTGTATTATATTAACAATAAACTTAGTCAAATTTAGCCTACTTTTGAAGAATTATATCTCGGCTCGTAATGAAGAATTATTTTGAGAAAGTCATCATCAGGGGACTGTCAACTTGGGTCAGGCATTGTTTGGAAATCGCTACCCTTGCGGCGGGTTGTAGTTTGTCGAGCGGACGGTTTTCGGCATCGCGAGACCTTCCCACTGTTTGAAATTAGACACAGCGGAGAAAAATACGAATTTTGTACAATATTACGAGTAATTAATAAAATTTTAATATACTGCATTAGCATCGTTATATTATTGTGAGTAAATTAAAAAAAGGTTGATAAAAATCGGTCAATATTTTGAATCTCAGCCGCATAGGTTCCTATTCCCCAAAAGGGAACGTGTTTTCTTCCTTGTAATTGTACCGACAGATTACCTCATCGAGATGTCTTCGATTTCCCAAAAGTGTTCATATTTTGAGATTATTTAATTCCTTTTATTACATTCACAAAATATGTGTAATAAACTGTTTTAATTTCTTCATGTGGGATATAAGTTTTGAAAGTTTTATTTTATCAATTCAAGTCCACCTCTCTAGAGTTAAAATTATTTTAATTCACACATTTAAATAGATTTCT
>NC_046657.1:107317073-107319662 GCF_010883055.1 Belonocnema kinseyi | reverse complement strand
GAAGGATCAGTCAATGTCTTGTGAGCTAACGTTTGCTTTCCTTAAATCGCCCGGATTGAAGTCTGATACAGAGGGTTTCATTTTTGCATGCCAAGACGGTGTAGTACTATCTAGTTGTCCAACTCACGCGGGAACGACCTACATTCAAAGACACAATGCGGCACTAAGAGTGCTTTATTACCATCTCTGTCACTCCTACGGTATTCACCTTAATATCGCTCCTCTAAATGCTCCTAGGGAAATTGAGTCAATTGTCGAGAATGGGAAGTGCCGCATATACTGGAACTTTATATTCTTTTGCTCTTGACTTCGAGAAGGGAACCATGTTCGTTTTCGAATTTTCGGCACCAGCTGACAAAAACATCATAGCCAAGGAGAATGAAAAGAAAGAGAGGTATCGAGACCTTATAAGGGGGTTGCAACGATTGTACCCGGAATATTCTGTTAAACTGATCGTCCTTATTATCGGCGCTCTTGGAGATGCCAATCTTTCACTTGCTAATAGCCTAAAAAGCATCCCTGCGTGTCAATAATATGCTAGAACACTTGCGGAAAAAATGCAGAAGGCGGTTGTCCTTGGGTCGCTCCGTGTTCTTAGGGTGCACGAGGCTTTTGCTGGACCGCCGTATTGATTCCTTTACAGACTGTAACCACCTATCTCACGGTTGTGAGTCGTGGTTGTGGCTGAAATTTTACCGCGATTTCGCTGGAAGCGGGTGCAATTTTTCAGATGAGCACCCGCTCCCTGCGAAATCCTGCGGTTGTCCTTATGACAATTTTTTAAATATATATATTGGAAAAATTTTTGATTTTATTTATTTCTTTAAATACATTTTTTTTTAAGTTTGCAATAACAAAGAAAAAATATCCAAGTAAGGGTTTCAACTGTTTAAAATCGTGATTTATTTTTTTCATAGATAGTTTCGAAATAATTTTCACATTGTACACATCATCAATATAATATACCTAAAAACCAGCTGATGTGTACAATGTGAAAATTATTTCCGAACTATTTATGAAAAAAATAAATCACGATTTTTAAACCCTTAAAACATCTAATTGGATAGTTTTTCTTTGTTCTTGCAAACTTAAAAAAAATTCACTTGAAATAAATAAAATCAAAACTTTGTTCAATCCTTGGTGGGAATTTTTTTACAAGTACGAAAAAGTATAACTATTTTTACAGGAAAACACCAATGAATATAATAATTTTTTAAATACGAAGAAATCCAGGTGGCCGTTTTAATCAAGGAAAAAAATTCAGGTAATTTCCCGGCTCGCAAATAATTATTAAATTATTTTAATTTTTTGGAATTCTTTCCTTTTCCATTTTTTTTGTAATAGCCTTAGTTGCTTAGATGCACCCCTAAACGCCTTATATTTCCTTAGAATTTTTTTGGATTCTTCGATTCTTTGAATTACTTTTATAAACTATTTGGATTTCTTTGCAGTTGTGAATTCTGATGAGCATAAGAATTGCAAGTGATTAACTGCCCACAAACTTTTAAAATTAAATTTTAATGTGCAAGACACAATCTAGTTACTGTTTTCTGTAATTAAACAAACTATAAGGAAAAAGATTATACGTTTCAAATAATCAAAAAACAAAAACAAACAAAAAACAGAATTTTAATATAATTTTAATAAATAATTAAACGAGTAGTGAAAACCTTAAATTTTTCCTCGGAATTAAATGTAAATTGTCAATTCGACACTACAGAGAAGTGTAAATATTACTTCAATTATACCTTAATTATGAGAAAAAATAATAAAATATTTTAGGATATAAAATACATGTAGGATAAATTTATACAGTGAAGTATTCCAACCTTCAATTCACTATTTTTGTAAAAATTATATTTTTTTAAATAATGTTTGAAAATTCGCTACAATTCTAAAAGATGACAAGAATTTTTTTAAATTTATTTATATAGTATTTCGAAAATTTCTCTTTTAAAATAAACCAGACGAGGAATTAATTTAACTTTTTCATTTAACTAAATTCTGAATTGATTTAAAATTAATTTACTTTTTATATTTATTTACTATCTCGAAAATGTCCCTTTTTTAAGAAGAAACCGTAAAATAAATTAATTAATTTTAACATAATAACAAATATAATAATTTTAGGCCCTCATTAATTTTAATATTTGCGGCGTGCATAGACAGCCCCGAGTCAGCTATAGATATGGCTGGCGAAGGCGAGCGCGAGAATCGAAGAAACAGAAAATCACCGGCACTTTCGGTTTGGGTTTCGAGTTGGCCCCACCCCTCCCGTAGATGTAGGCAAAGGACGCGGTTGCCATAGAAACATCGTAAAGTTGAAGAGGGCAGCACTTCGAGGCATGCAAAAATGTAGTTAGATATATATAGTTCTCCCACTCCGATCTCCCGTGCCGGATCTATGCTTATATCTTTGTCCTCGTTTCCTTGTTCTCGCCAGGGATTATATCTTAAAACAGTGGTCGGCACGCTCGTAGATGTTGCTCATGCTATTTTTAAATCGCTAGTTGAAAAATTAAAAGTTGAAAAATTTCTTTACTTTCCATGCCTATGGACAAAAGACCCTTGCTGAAGTAAGCTCACTCA
>NC_046657.1:107314339-107316973 GCF_010883055.1 Belonocnema kinseyi | reverse complement strand
CAAAAAAATATGTACTTACTGATATATTTCCTCTGAAATAAATCACATTATTGTAGACGAATTAAAACTTACTTAATACAATTTAGCAAAAGCGCAAAATGTAACTGGCGGATGGGAATCCCCATTTCTTACGTTATAGATTGCACAATTATGCGGTATATAATGTAAAAACTTGTAGTGTACGATATCACGATTTGGCGCTATTATAATGCGATAATTACGATATATAACGCAGGAATTACGTTATATATTGTAATTTGTGCAATATAGTTTTCTCAGTGTACTAAGGACATTTTTCGAGGTATCTTTTCCGAACCACACTATTATGTATAGTGTATACAATCCATTATTCATAATTTTAGTATAAATAAATTCTATACATTTTAAATAATTGCCATCCTAACGCAGTAACGTTTCACAAATAAAATTTTAATTACAACAAATGTCGCCTTGTGATGATTATTTCTAAAATTTAGAAAATTAATAGGATAGATCCTTTATGAAAATCGTACGGAAACGTCAACCAGCGGTTTGTCAGTACAGAACCAGTACAAGGCAGCTTTGTGAAGCGTTACCAGTCAGTACTGGCCGAGTATAGATGCCCAGTACTGCGACTCCGACAATCTGTACTATCTGTCCAAAAAATATAGGCACCTTGATTTTTGTACAGATTTTCATGGAAATCTCAGCAGAAAAAAATACTAAAAATATGAAACAATATGCGTGTCACAGGTGAAGGTTTTACCTATACTAATACAGAGTTTCAAAATATTCTGATGATTAGCGATTATTTCCTGGCGAATGAAATGTGAAAAAGTACCATAATCATATAATCATTTCCGAATACTTAACTTTGAATAGTTAACTAAGTCACTGAAAAAAAATTATGAAAATTCTGAAAAAAATGGTTTCGTTAAACCTTTTTGTAGACAATCATGAAATTTAGAGCAAAAATAATCATTTGTTAATAAGTTGTTAACAAAAACGTAGGGAGGTGTCATCTCCGAAACTAAGGTCCCCTGCTGAGAATGCGGTTGCCTCGATTATCGTAAAGTCTTTTGTACTTATCCAAAAAGAAAATAATATATTTAACATTTAACTGCAACTTTTTGCTAATTGAAAATACATGTAACTCTCAGAATCCAGAAATGTGTAATTTGCTTCAATAATCATCTCTGTACGTTTCTTAGTTTCGAAGATGACACCTCCCTACGTTTTTGTTAATAACTTATTAAAAAATGATTTTTTTCGCTCTAAATTTCACTATTTTGTACAGAAAGGATCAAAGAACGCATATATTTTTTCCCGAATTTTCATCATTTATTTTCAGTGACTTAGAGCTATTCAAAGTTGAGTATTCGGATATGACAATATGATTATGGTACTATTTCACCTTTCATTCGCCAGGAAATAATCGCTGATCAGCAGAACATTTTGAAACTCCATATAAGTATTGCCAAAACCTTCACCTATAAAATTCATATTGCCTTATATTTTTTAAATTTTGATTTACTGAGATTTTCATGAAAATCTGTACAAAAATCGAGGTGCCTATATTTTTTGGATAGATAGTAGACTAGCACTGCGCCATTGGTGTATGTGGTATGCCTGGATTCGTAAGTAAATAAAGTAGAAGGAATATTTGTCAAATTTTAATCATTGATATTGATATTAAAAACATACTCCACCATATGTTTCGATCAGACGAAAATTGAAAAAGAGCATTGGAGCATTTTCAACGTCCCAAACTTTATTTCAACTCTTTACGGTTAGTTAATGAAAAACTATTGTTAACAATTATTACTTGCGCGGTATGCTTGGATTCGTAAGAGTCAGGTAGATAAAGCTTTAAATATCAACTGAGATTGAAAATATTGCCCGATTTTTATCAACCTTTTTTTGATTTACTCAGAATAATATAAAGATGCTAATGCAGCACTGAAAAAATGGTTAGTTGCGACAAGAAGCTCCTTATTAGCAGGGTTGCCAAGTGGCCGGTTTTTGGCCGGCCCGGCCGGTTTTTCGGGTGCAAAGCCGGTGGCCGGTCAATAAGCAGAAAATGAGGCGAAAAGCCGGTTTTCTGGTGTTGAAAGCAGTTTTACACTAATAACTTGTAAAACTTTTTTCAGTTTTTACCAAAAATCCCTGTTTCTAAACAGTTTTACCAACAGTGGCTCTTACAGAGTCAGTAAGCCTTTATTTCGTGAATAAACTGCAGTTGGTGACACTGGAGCACCTGTCCTAATACTCCTATATTTGAGAACAAAATTTGGTTGGTATGAATGATATGTACATAGTTTAGAACTAACGAAGGCTACGGTTGCCAACCTGAAACGCTGGCATTTGTTTTTTGAATATGTATTCACGATGCTAGTGAATAATAACAATTGCTCATCTGTATAACCACAAAAAGTGAAATCACATGTGTCGCAGCTTTTTTTTCTAAATCGCACAAATGTTTTCGAAGACGGCAAACAAAAGTTCAGAATCAGAAACGCCAAGAAAAAAATTCGTTTGCGAAATTGCGTTTTGAACGATGAGTGGCTTTCAATTTATAAATGGATAGCTAAAGGTGAAAATAAAAATGAAGCTCGTTGTACGGTTTGTAAGTCGAATTTTACGGTACGATTTGAC
>NC_046657.1:107311532-107314239 GCF_010883055.1 Belonocnema kinseyi | reverse complement strand
CATGCTATTTTTAAATCGCTAGTTGAAAAATTAAAAGTTGAAAAATTTCTTTACTTTCCATGCCTATGGACAAAAGACCCTTGCTGAAGTAAGCTCACTCACACTAAGGTACATGCATAGACCGACAATTAGTAGAAAAAATAAGTCGGGTGGAGCCTGCTCATGCCTGAAAATTAAGAGAAAAATTTGCTCACCACTTTCTTAGAAGGCTGTCGTACCTGATATATTTAAGAGGGCCATGCACTAGCGTGGGAACTCTTTGAGTGTGTGAGAGACAGAAATATGATAAGCTCACCCAAAAGGGTGGAGCTTATTAGTGACAACAAAATTTGACAGCACATCATAGTTGGAATATTTTCAGAAAAAAAGGATACGTAGTAAAAAAAAGTTTGAAAAAAATTGCCTGTTAGAAAGTCATTATCAGGAGACCGTCAACTTGGGTCAGGCATTGTCTTGAAACTTCTACCCTTGCGGCGTGTGGTAGTTTGTCGAGCAGACGGTTTTTTTGCCTCGCGAGACCTTCCTATTGTTTGAGATTGGACACGGCGGAGAAAAATTCGAATTTTCAACAATATTAATCAATCCGATTTTAATATACTCACTGAAAAAAATACTTGGCTAAGACAACTAACAAAGTAGTCGACCCAACTATTTTAGTTTGTAATATATGCCGCTGTTATTAAAGTGGTTGGGGCTACTACTTTTATTCGCAAGATTTGTAGTAGTGGCCTTTACTACTTTATTTGTTCTCGCTACAACTTCCGATGGTAGGTACTACTTTCAGGTAGGTGTATTTACTACTTTAAATAGTAAGCGTTACTACTTCAATTAGTAATCCTTACTATTAAATTAGTTATTTTACAAATGAATTAGTTGATCTTACTACTTAAAGTAGCAATCCTTACTATTGTATAATCTTATATAATATTACTATTCAATCTTATATTTTCTTACTATTCATATAATTATATTCATCCCGCTGACAAGCTGAAGTGTCACAATGATGCATTTATACAAATTTGGATACCTTTTCTCGAAAGTCTGTTTTGAATTATTCGTTGAGTTTATTTGACACATCGAGTTCGCATCTAGGTTCTCAATTAATCAAATTTGCCACACTGAAAAAAAAAGTTGGTTGGGACAACTAACAAAGTAGTAGGCCCAACTATTTTAGTTTGTAATATATGCCGCTGCTATTAAAGTGGTTGAGGCTACTACTTTTATTCGCAAGATTGCAAGTAGTTATCCTTACTACTTTATTTGCTCTCGCTACAACTTTCGATGGTAGGTACTACTTTCAGGTAGTTTTGTTTACTACTTTAAATAGTTAGCGTTACTATACTTTAGTTATTAGGTCTTACTATTAAATTAGTTATTTCACAAATAAATTAGTTGATCTTACTACTTAAAGTAGTAATCCTTACTATCATATAATCTTATATAATATTACTATTCAATCTTATATTTTCTTACTATTCATATAATTATATTCATCACGCTGGCAAGCTGAATAGTCACGATGATGTATTTATACAAATTAGGGTACCTTTTCACGGAGGCCTGTTTTGAAATATTCGTTGAATTTATTTGACACATTGAGTTCGCTTTTATAGCCCTGGCGGCCCGAAGGAACCGAATGGAGCCTCTACAAAGTACCCGTAAAGACCCCACTGGGTCCTTATTCGGTTCCTTTCTAAAAAACTCCAAAAAACAGCAAGATCAACTTTTGAACTGCTGAAATTCGGATTCTACGTTAAATTTTCTATAAATACTCACGGAGTAATCGCAATACTTTTTTGCAGCGTTAAAAATGTAAAAAAATGTCATTAACTTCTGCTGAACGTGACTTCAAGCGCATCGATAATATAGCTCAAGTAGTATGTTGCGCGCGAAGTTTAAAAATAAACTTCTCTCTAACTTGCATCCCAGCGTTGTTGCCTGAGGTATCCACTGGGTGGCGCTAGCATCCAGAAAAAATTCTGAAGTTACCGATGGAACGCTTATTAATAGCTACTAAAAGAAGATGCACTTGAAGGCGCCTTCGGCCCATGAAAATGACAGGTATTTTATTTTTTTAAGTTTTTAACGCTGCAAGTAAAAGTATTGCGATTACTCCGTTAGTTTCTAATGCAAATTTTAACGTAGAATCCGAATTTCAATCATTGAAAAGTTGATTTTGCTGTTTTTTTTTTTAGTTTTTTAAAAAGGAACCGAATGGGGTCTTTACGTGTACTTTATAGAGGCTTCATTAGATTCCTTCGGTCCGCCAGGGACGTTATCAATCAATCAAATTTGCCATAAAACAACAAAGTACTTGGAAATAAATCCTATGAAAAATATTAATTCCACGATTATTTCAAAACAGGCCTCCGTGAAAAGGGGCCCTAAGCGTAGGCCGTAAACGACGCCCTAAGGATCTATACGAGGCTCTTCAATATTTTCCACGTGTTTACATATAATTCGTAAAGGTTCAGATTAAAATGGCGATCATTGAAAACATGACGCGATATTTCGATGTGAATGTTGGCAGCACTGCTCAGATTTTAGTTCTGCCAATATCGGCAAGGGGCGATAGTTGTAACCTTTACTACTTTTATTTCTTGAAAAATAAATTTCTGGTAAATGGAAGTAATTTATTTGTTGTGACTACAATTACAATCCTCATTAACATAACCTTTATAGGAGGACTAACGGCGACTTGTTGCCG
>NC_046657.1:107307939-107311432 GCF_010883055.1 Belonocnema kinseyi | reverse complement strand
TGACTAAAAATAATGCATAAATATGTGCTTTTCAATAACAAGTGTTACCCACTTTGTTTCAGTAAAAAATTACGAATTGTATTCGAGAAATTTAAAAAAATGCGTTATTAGGGGTGAACTTCAAGGTTGGTTTTCACCCCTTAAATGGGCTTATGGGCACGTATAAAAAAATACGTGTCGAATATTTTTTGATGTTCTACAACATATCACAATTTCAAGAAAATCGGTGAGGTACACCTCGGGTGCCTTCCTTGTTAGAATAAAATTATAACTTCCTAATGCAACTTCCAAAAGTAAGGTTAGTCATGCCCGTCGACATTTAATCTAGAGCCGGGATGCATAGAAAAAGTCATGACCGTCTGCATATACAATAAGGCATTTTCAGTCCAATCACTAGCTCACTTCACTTTGTTGAATACTGAGGGGATAACAATTGACCAAATGCATGGGAATCGGTTAATTCTTGCTCTATTTTTCTAATATCTTCGTAGAAAGTAATTTTTCTGTATAAGTGCAATTGAAAAATAGTTTTTCTTCTTTAGGGACTATTTAATGCAATAATAAAATGACAATAATTTTCATTCATGCGTGCGTTAGGGCAGAGCGCTGGTTGTCTACCCTTTGAAGCGCGATTCAAAATTACATTGAAAAACAATTCTTGTAATTTAAATAAATAATTATTAAAATATACACAAAAATGTATACAAATTGTGTAACTTTTGATTTCAGATCAGAAAAAAATTATAACACATATATTTGATGAATAACAGTTTATTTTCATTGAATTTGAAAGACTAATATTTCTCAAAATATTTGTTAATAGATACATTTTTTCAAATACCATATGATATTTCAGCAGCTTAATATATAGAAGCTAATTGCAGAATATAATAGTGATAATATTTGAATAATTTTAAAACAAAATTTCAGATTGTTCTTTTTGATTGAGACGTGACAAAACGACGCTTGAAGTAAAAAAAAAAAAAAGAAAGCATAACTACAATCCAGTCGTGATAATTTATGTATTTATAGGTTATATAATTATATGACTTCCCAGAAAAATACATACAAAATATTAAAAACTTATAAATAATTATTTTCAATCACTTTTCCAAGAAATTTCTTTTTAAATTAAATGTTTTGTAAAATATAATTTGGTCTTTGGAATTCACTGAAAATAAACTTTTATTAATATAATATAATTGTTGTATTTTTTGCCTGAAATCAAAGTTACGCAATTTGTATATAGCCTTGTGGATATTTTAATAATTATTTACTCAAGTTACAAGAATTGTTTTTTTTAATGTAATTTTGAATCGCGCGCCAAGTGCGGCCAATGAGCGGTCAGCCCTAACGCAAACGCAGTAGCTCAGTGTGCCAACAGTGGCATCATTGGTCCACAGTATAAACCGGAAAAATAAATTAAATCAGCCGGCAGGAAAAAGTTGGGATATGAAAGCCTCAATTAGGTATTTTCATTTCAACCATCAGCTAATTTCACTTTGTTAAAAGCTGAGGGGGAAAAAGGGATGAAATGCATGGAACAAAACTTTATTTCTGTAATATATTTACTTTATCTTTCATGTATGACACTAGCCACTGCAAGATTAGATATCTAAGGTACCTTTAAACTTCCGCAGAAAATCTAATGGATATTTGTTCGAACGACCAGGCATTAATTTCAATGCAGACGGTCACGACTTAGTTTGTACATCTCGGCTTTGGTGGTTTGAATGTCATATAGTAGGTTTTGACTAACCTAACATTTGGATATTACATCATGTCAAGTACTATTTTTATTCTAAGACTATTTAGTCGCTGGTAAATGGGAGGAAATAAAAAGTTAGGTAATTATTATTATTATAACTTACCTGCTTATTAACATCTGTTTCACTCAAATAACGACCGACAAAATGATCTTGACAGGTGACTTACAGTTTGTAGACGACACTTCACGTTACACTGGATGAGAAAAAATAGTGTCTAAATGATGCTTTTCCCCTAGATTCTCCGAATGAATCTATGTGGCTCAAATTTGTTGCAACTCTATTGAACACCGATTTCAGTGTATAATTGATGATCCTGGTATATTGTAACTGCTGACTTTTTGCAGGATTAACTAAAAAGGGTTAATTTAATAACCGGACTTGTATTTAATGATATGCAATAAAAAAATAGGGGCTTCTCCCCATCCAATCTTCTCTCGACGAAACTTGTTTTCGACAGAGTATAGAGGTTCTGAAAGCTCTAAGTCTCTCTTGCACGAATAGTAAAGTGTGCGATTGATCCTAAATATTTCGACTCTGTTTCTATTGACGGAGTTACAGGGATTTTACCTGTAGTCGCTTAATGAACGTAGAGACATCCTGAGGATAAAATCTTTCTAAAATAAGGCATCTGCCTGCAAATAATGTAAATAAATTTAATTAAGGGATTTTACCCTAAAAGAATTTCCAAAGGCTCGTAAACTCGGAGACCCTCTTTAAAAGATAATAATATTCTGAGATCTTACTCTGATACGCAAGGATCGCTTTGAAATTGAATCTCTTGTCTCGACAGCTTCAGGGGAGATAATCCCACTAGACACTCTTGGAGAGAAATCAATTCGAATAAGATTTCAATGTTTTGAAATCTTATTATTTTTGCAGAGCAAACTATCGGACAATTTCCAGAGGATTTAGGCTTTGCGCTTCTCCTACTGATTTGATCCTGCGACCTGTGCTTTCAGACACAGATCCAGAAGAAGATTTTTTAACTGGGTTGCCCTTTTTATAGTCCTATTTCCAGTTCTCCGTTCTCGATCTTACGTAACGTCGTCGAGGAAGGAGTTGCTGGAGTTTGCTCTATAGAATTTCTCCTGTGCGATGCTCCTTTTTTAGAGGGATCACATAGGAGATACTATTTTTGCCTATTTACAGACAACCCTTGAAACTCGAGGGTTACAATATATAAACACTCACTCAATTATTTTAAACTAAAGTATTTCTTTCTGTCCAAAATAACTGGTCGCGGTCACTGTACTCTCTACTCCATTCGCTCAACGTAACATTAATAAAACAGAATGGCCATGGACGCTATGGGGGACGCCAAGGTAGTGGAAATGTACTGAGGCCAAGGGCGGCTTAACCAATAGGCTAATGTAGGTTACAGCCCAGGGGCGCCTTGTAGTCGATGCGGGCGGCTTTTGGAAAATTGACGATTAATTAAATGAGTGCAATTTGAATCAAGAAAAACCAGACTTGGAATTCTATAAAAGAAGGTTCATTGTTATTTTCTTCAAATAAAAAATACAATTTTAGTGTTTCAATAGAACCGGGTCGGAAATAATAGCCTAGGGGCGTCATGTTCCGAAAGCTGGCCCTGACGAGGGCTCTCACCCGGACCTCGCTACTCAGGTACAAAAATGTGAATTATATTTCAAAAAAACATATTCTTATTTAATAAGTGCTTGTTTTTCTTATAAATAAATGATTAAATCATTATAATAAAATAT
>NC_046657.1:107303648-107307839 GCF_010883055.1 Belonocnema kinseyi | reverse complement strand
TGGCACGCCCAGGTATGTATAAGTCTCTCCAGCGCAAAGATGTCGTATGGCGCTTCTATCAATGAGCTCAGGATCTTCAGGGATGCCATTAAGTTTTCCTCGTTTCAAATAAACCTTGGCGCATTTGTACGCACAAGTACCCGTCGGAATAGCGCAGTGCTAGAGATAGTGGCAATAATGTAAGGCAAAAGAGGAGTGGGCTCATGGTGTCGCCCTGAAAGACACCTCTCTGAAACGTGACCTTCTTAGTTGTCACACGATTTTTGCCAGATGAGATAGTAAATCTGGTTTTCCAAAGCGGCATCAATCTCTCTATGCACCCAACTATTTGAGGATGAACCTTTAAGATTTCCAATAGACAGATGATAAGTCTATGGGATGTAGAATCGAAAGCTTTCCGATAATCAATCCAGGCCATCGATAGGTCACGCTGGTAGAATGCTGCTACGCCTTTCTTTGAGCCTCGTTGTTCATACATTTCGTGCCACACAGGTTAAATTGCCCGAACAATCCTATCATTTAGGATAGCTGTGAATATCTTATAAAGCGTGTTCAGACAAGTTATTGGCCTGTAGTTCTTTGGGTTAGCTAAGTTGCCTATTTTCGGCAGAAGTATTGTGCGCCCTTCCACCAACCACTCTGGAATTGGCTCTTCCGACTTCAAATATGAGGTGAAAATACGGGGCAAATGCTGATGGGTTGTAGAAAACTTCTTCCACCAGAAGGTTTTAATACAATCTGGTCCCGGTGCGGAATAGTTCTTCATCCCTCTTAATACTTTTTTCATCTCCTCGGTAGTGATGGGTGGGCATTCTTTATCAGGTGTTATGAGGGCAACACATAACTCCTTGAAGCTATTTATATTTTCTGAGTCTTCGTCCAGTCTATGCTGAACTTCGTAGACTTCTCTCCAAAATACTTCGACCTCCTCTGGTTTGGGTGAGTGTTCGACAGTAACTGGAGGGTCCTGGAAGAGTCGAGATGGGTCAGAAAGAAACTGTTGATTTTCTCTGACCCACCTCTCCCTCCGCTCTAGACTTCTCTTAGGGTCAGATAGTATCCGTATTCTCTCAACAATATGCTGCCTGATGGTCAGCAGCTTTGACTTGTTAAGTGTGTGATAACGGGTCCGGAGTTCGCGCGCGAACTTTCGAACCTTTGCGATAAAATTCCTGCCAGATGTTATGTAGTCAATCACACATTGAATGCGGGACGCGTACTGTCTTGCCCAACCTATCTTTACGGCAAGTTGTTGCATTCGTCTTTTGGTCTTATGATCATATATATAAGGAGCGATATATATATATATATATTACATGTTATAATTATAATGAGTTATTACGTGAGGGGTGGGGAAATTTATGTTCACCTCTTATTGTAGTGGACTATCGCTCATACTTGAAGTGAAAAATGACCTCATTACGTAATTTCGATTGAAAATTTTCACTGAAGAGCTAGGGTGAATAAACCCACTCCTCATTTTAGGTTGAAATTTTTCAATCTAAGAAAAAGCGTGGACGCTTTCACCACAACGGATTGACTTGATCACACTTTTGAAGTGGATGCAGTGTCCACTTCGAGAGTAAGGTGAAATTATCGCTCCAAAAAATTTAGAGAGAAAATTTTCATATTCTTAAATTATACTGTCTTATTTCAAAAGCTTTAAAATTATCAATTCTCTATTCAATAAACCAGTTCTGCCCTAGGGGAGAGTAGGGTAAAACCGGGTACTTTTTCTTTGATAGAATCATGTGAAAAAGCGAAAAGTTGAAAAGCTTTCATTTAAAGTGAATCGTCTTCTGTGACTCCTAAGCTACAAGAAACTGAGGTCCGACGTCAAAAATTTTTTTTGTTATTTAAAAAAATGTTTGAAAAAAGTCAAAATTCCCGGTTTTGTCCCGCGAGTAGGGTAAAACCGAGTACCTATAAAAAGGATTTTGAAATACACTGTAATTAGAAAAAATGAAACTCAATGTAATAAAATATTATGAGCTTTGGTATAGTGATTACTTTGGGTGTAATTACAAAAGTTTTAATATTATGAATATTATAATATTCAGCATCCTAGATGTACACTAGCAGTAGTCACAGACGAACTCGCCCTGCTCGACGTCGCTGCATGTTGTGTGGGCCCACCCTTTGCACATTGTGTACTGAATCCACCCCTCAGTGGTAGTGATGCCGTTCGATACGAGACTGTCACCATATATTATCGAAAAACCTCGGTTTTTTCTCTTATCGCTATCGGTTTCCGAGTCTCCAGTCTCGGTTTTGTCTCGTATCGTTTTGGTATCGGAGAACCGATAAATTGCTCGTATCGTCTCAGGATTCTGAGACTAAACAGCCAGATGGTGGTTTCCTCAGAAACAACAGTAGAAGGGGAATGGTAACGAATTTCAACTACCTGAGTACCAAGAACGTTTTTTTGTAATTCACAGTCTGAATTTTCATTTGAACGAAATAAATTTTCGGAATTTCTTTTGTAACTGCATTATTTTCAATGAATCATATTATTATATTTTTGCACTGTTTCTAAATTAGAAAACAATGAATGACAAATGTCCTTCATTTTGAATGTTAAGAGCATGAAGCATATTTCTTTTCAGATTTTTAACCTTCAAAACTTCTAAACTTTCTGCATGTCTCTTAAACCAATTCAATTTTTTTAATTTTGAAAAACTGTAAATTACAAAAACGGAAAGTGGCAGTACAGAACTGAACAACCAACAAAATAGGAATTTTTCAAAAAAGAGAAAAAGGAGCCTGTAGACTCCAAATCCTCGTTTAAAGATGAAGCAAGTATCCACTTCCAAGATATTACAAAAATTTATCGACTGCAGATTGCAATACCAATTTAATGTTTCAGTTAAAAAAAATGGACAAAATTACTCTAGAGATATGAACCGTGTGCATAAAAACTTGTGCCCGAAAGATGGGTGTGCCGAATGATGATAACAAATTATTTTTTCCTGATAAAATAAAATTTGAATATCGTGATATTGGTGATATAACAGCCTGACAAACATTTTTTGCTAAAAATTCTCAAAAATAAAAAAATTTTATATTATTTCTTTCGTAATTAAATGATAATAATTTCAAAAAATATTGCTAAACTAAAATGTTGTTAAGAATTGTGAATGATAATACAATTATATTAATCCTTTTATCATAATAGGAAATACATTTGTTATGAATTTTATATGTAATAAACCCATTTTTGATCAAAATGGTACATGGCTTTTGGAGACATGTCGTCTAGGTGTAATTTCTCCGAAAGTATTGTGAAAAATATGACTTATGTGGTATTTCTGGGTTCGGAAAATAATAAGCTATGGATATGTGTGTTTAAAAGTGAAATAATGTTTATCATATTAAAAATATGATTGCTCAAAGTTACCTTACTTTTGAAGGCCAATTTCTCTTCTGAAAAGATTAACATGTATGAAAGAATTATTGCTTTTAAATAAATGCTAAAAATATATGCATAAACGAAAAGCATTTTTGGGTTAAATTTAAGGCAGGTAACTACCGATCTGAACGGCCAATTGCTAGACAGAGCGTTAGGCACGCCTACGCTGTTGTACTCAATGCAATGCATACCCTTTACCTCACGCCCGGAATGTTGCAGGGTCCGTAAGGTCATTAATGCCTACGCAAACTGGGATTCACATATGGCACCATTCTCAAGAAAACTTTCTTGGATTCATTTCTGAATTTTCTCTTTGGAACCAATGAAATGAACGAAATTTTAAAGTTCTCAAAAAATATGCTAAAAATACTACTCTGACGCTCAACGGATTTGGGCGTTTCTTGAAATTCTGATTCGAATGATATATACTTTTAGGAGTCACTTTTCGCATGAAAAATTGAATGTAATAATTCTTCCAAATTAGGGTAACTTTGAACAAGCCTCTTTTTGATTTAATAAACATTACTTCACTTTTGATAACACATACACATAGTTCGTTATTTCCCCAATCCAGATATACCACATAAGTCATATTTTTCACAATACTTATGGAGAAATTTCGCCTAAACTACATGCATCGAAAAGCATAATAATCCAATTTAAGCATAATACATCATTTATAATTGTGAACAATGCTTTCCTATAAAATAGTCGTAAGAAGTAAAAATAAAGTTTAATATTTTGAAAAGGCTCCATATGAATTATCGTCTGATCGAAGCATA
>NC_046657.1:107301774-107303548 GCF_010883055.1 Belonocnema kinseyi | reverse complement strand
AATTGTGAACAATGCTTTCCTATAAAATAGTCGTAAGAAGTAAAAATAAAGTTTAATATTTTGAAAAGGCTCCATATGAATTATCGTCTGATCGAAGCATATCATGGAGATAGTTTCGAAATATACTGAAATATATTGCTTTAGAAATTTTAACACTTTCAAAAAGTAATATTTGACAAATTTCTTTTTATTTCATTCCTTGCTTTCGCAAGCTTAAATTGAGATAGACAATAGTATCGTCCAGACGCCCTTCGATGTCCCATGTGGAGATAAGTAATTAGTAAGTATACCCTCAACAAGATCGTCTGTTACCTGCTTTTATAAGTCGCAATATATTCAGGGAGCATCATCACAGTCTGCACTTTGTAGTGTGTGTAATGGACAATGTAAGGTTGCAGTTTTCCAGTAAAGTGAAATATTTTGTCAGGTCAGTGCTGCTGAATATTTGAAATGATTATTTCAATAGCCAGTTTGTTCCTTCTCATCCGTAGAGAATGCTTACGGTAGGCAATTTGGAAGATTCACGTACGTTTATCGGGTCATGTGTCATTGTGTCGTGTACTAGTGTCATGTTCTATTTAATGAAACTACCGTAGAATTTCGATGCACAATATGAAACATTTGTTTCTTGAAAACCGTGCAGAAATCGCCCAATTTCAAACATAATGTCGATCTGGCGCTGATCGGATTTCCCGATCTGGCCCTGATCGGTAGAACTCTGTGGCCTATACCTGAGCCAGACCGATTTCATACTGAAACGTCATCTCCATGCGCTCGCAGAACTAGTGCTGCTTGATTTTTTCCGACAGTGCAGTGAAATTTGTATACATGCTACTCGTTTATAATATTCTAGCAATGATTGAAAATGTATAAGGTGAAAATGTCTTTGAAGTTTATAAAATACCAGAAAATCTTGGAAATTTCTTCAAATTATTGTAATCTCTTTCAAAGTTCTCAGAGTCTTTATAAATTTATCAATTTTAAACAAATCTTTAAAAATATTTGAAAGATTCAAGATAATTCTAAAATGGGTATAGACATGAAATTGATTATGATTAAGTCATGAATTAATGTATTGAATAAAAAGTGACTAATGTTATATTTACATCATCCTTATGCAAAATATATTGTTTCTTTTTGAAATCAACTTTGTTTTTCGACTACTGTTTCAACTGGTAATCAGCTCGTTCACCTGACGCACGCCAATTTATGCCCGATTGCAATAAATATGATCATTTCAAACTGCACATTTCATTTGTTGAGAGGAAACTTTTGGAGGTAACTTTTCGAACCACCCTAATATGTATACAATCCATTATTCCTAATTTTAGTATAAAAAAATTCTATAAATTTTAAACAATTCGTCAGCCTAACGCAGCAATGTTTCACAAATAAAATGTTAATTACAACAAATTATTTCTTGTGATGATTATTTCTAAATTTTAGATAATAGGCTAGATCCTTTACGAAAAACGTACGGAAACGTCCGCCGGCGGTTTGCGAGTACAGAACCAGTATAAGGCAGCATTGTGAAGCGTTACTATCCAGTAATGGCCGCGTATAGATGCCCAGTACTGCGATTCTAACAATCTGTACTAGGCTAGCACTGCTAGCACGAATTTTAATAATTGATATTGATATTGAAAGCATGCTTGGTCAAAGTTACCCTACTTTTGAAGAATAATTTCACGGTTTGTAATGATTATTTAACAATAAAAAATAAGATTCTTATATTAAAAACGACTTTTTCTAGTAGAATGAGAAATTTCAATCG
>NC_046657.1:107301383-107301759 GCF_010883055.1 Belonocnema kinseyi | reverse complement strand
ATTTGATATCAAGTATATTTCGAAATTATCTCCACCATATGTTTCGATCAGACGAAAATTGAAAAAGAGGATTTTCAACATCTCAAACTTTATTTCGACTCCCCACGGTTAGTTAATGAAAAACTACTGTTAACAATTATTACTTGTGCGGTATGCTTGGATTCGTAAAAGAGTCAGGAACCCGGTAATAAGCGTTACATTCAGAAAAATTAAGAATTTCTATTTCTACGAATACGCAGTTTTTCCTCCATCTAAAAATCCTTCAACGGGAACAGAAAAAGTGAAAATCCCCTTCCTCTCAATCGACTTAGTAAAATTTAACGAAAAAATTTATTTAACCTACGTTTTATCATTACATCTTTCTAAACTTTTAAAT
>NC_046657.1:107292471-107301283 GCF_010883055.1 Belonocnema kinseyi | reverse complement strand
AAAAAGTGAAAATCCCCTTCCTCTCAATCGACTTAGTAAAATTTAACGAAAAAATTTATTTAACCTACGTTTTATCATTACATCTTTCTAAACTTTTAAATTCGAAAAATATTCAAATTTATATTTATTTACATTTTAATAATTTATTTAAACGTCTTAAAAAATGCATCAAAGAAATCTCTTGAATGTGTGAATTAAAATAATTTTAACTCTACAGAGGCGGACTTGAACTGATTAAATTTTCAAATCAAATATTCCACATGAAGGAATTAAAACAATTTATTACACATATTTTGTGAACTTATTAGAAGAAATTAAATAACCTTGAAATCTGAACACTTTTGGGGAATAGAAGACATCTCTGTGAGGTTATCTGTCGGTATAATTACAAGGAAGAAAACACGTTCCTTTTTGGGGAATAGGAACCTATGCGGCTGAGATTCAAAATATTGACCGATTTTTATCCATCGTTTTTTTTTATTTACTCAGAATAATATAACAATGCTAATGCAGTATATTAAAATTGTATTAATTAATATTGTACAAAATTCGGATTTTTCTCCGCTGTGTCTAATCTCAAACAATGGGAAGGTCTCGCGATGCCGAAAACCGTCCGCTCGACAAACTACCACCCGCCGCAAGGGTAGCAGTTTCCGGACAATGCCTGACCGAAGGTGACGGTCTCCTGATGATGACTTTCTCCCAGGCAATTTTTTCAGTATTATGATTTTGATTTTAAAGTATAAATACCATTTTTTTCTACGATTTCACAGAAAACTTAAAAAGATATCTGGCATGTCGTCGGTACGCGGTTTTGCCCCCGCACGCAATCGATAATTAAAAATGGGGCCCACGTATTTCTGGTCACAAAAATTATCAGAACTAGGGCTATATACTCTCTAATAAGTACACAATTAAGTGTTCAACTTACCTGTACTGATTCTGCACGACTGCAACAAACACGATGAAGTACATTTTAAAAAAAATTGTACATATAATTAAAAACTGTTCACGAAAATAAGATCATAGCATCTACATAAAGAAAATATATCGAGCTAGATCCAGGGGGCAGCACGAATCAAGAGATATAGAGGGTACCCGGTTTCAACCGCAACCCGGTTTTACCCTACTCTCCCCTGCAACGGAAACACATAGTTAAGCAACCCGTACAGAAATTTTGCCTTGGCCCCGGGCGGGGACGGATCTGGGATTCCGACCGTGGCCAGATCCGTCATGAAACGCACGCTCCGATCAGGGCCGAACCTGATAGCCCGGTCGGTCCCCGATCAATTTCCGGTTCAAAGCCATGTTCTTAATTATGGGGTATTTTTACTTAAATAATTAATACATATAAATAAATAGGTTCAACGACTTGTAATTACGTCCACTCTTAACTTTACTGACGTGTACTCTTTCGTTTATCATCCCGAAGTCTTTCACGTTAGCGAAAATTTTCCTATGTGGAAAAGCGTTTCCTCCTACGTGACCGTAAAATTTGGTTAAGCAAAGCTGAAAATAAATTATGGGAATTTGATTTTCAACCAAAAATGGAATAGCTGCAAATCCGAAAATGCAAAAGCAGGAACCCGAGCTCTCCCTACTTCACGAATGACGATCTAGCTGCTCCTCAAATCTATTCAGGTTTTGAAATCCCGAGTTACCTAAGAACCATTAAGCTTATTGCGCAGAGGAAAATATAATTGACTTTATGTAAATAGATATAGGAGACAAGACTTCTGGGTCTAAAATGTTTCAAATTTAATGCTGCATGCCTTAGTCATATTTTTAGTAAGCAATTGATTTTTAACAAATAAAAAAAAAATTTTCGACAAAATTGTTAAATTTTTAACCTAAGAAATTACTTTAAAAATACATTTTTTTAATTAAAACATTGTAGTTTATACTGAAATTTGCAGTTGAAAAAAATTAATTTTTAAACCCAAATAAATGCGAATTCATCTGAAACAAATGAATTTTTCGAGAAATGAAAGTGTCAACAAAATTGTTCAATTTTCATCTATAGAAAAGAATTTTAAACTAAAACAATAAGTATTCGAACAAAAATGGTCTAGTCAAATTTTCAGATGAAAAATAGAACTTTCGACGAAAGAAATTAATTTTCAACTAGAATGATAATGTTTCAACGAAAAATTGAATAGATAAATTTTCAGTTGAAAAATAATTATCACCTCCAAAAAATCAAAGTTTCGACAAAATATTTAAATTTCCAAGCTAAAAATTAAATTTTCAAACAAATAATTTACTTTTCCAGCCAATAACTTTCTATCGAAAACAGAAATTCCAAATTTTCAAAATCAATTTAAAAATATTAACATTTTTTTAACAAAATAGATAAATTTTCAACAAAAAACAGTTACATCGTCAGTTTGAAAAAAACAATTTACAACTAACAATTTTTCAGTATAATAGTTCCGCTCATTAACGAAGCTAGAAGGAGAATAAGATGAGCAATAATTAATTTTGAAAATACAAACTGGGAGGAAAAACTTAGTAGCCTAAATGTAAAAGATTGCTCCCTCTCTAAAAGAACCGAATTCCTTAAAGGGAAAATTAATAGGCATATCCCCCCCCCCCTTCAAAGGGCCAATGAAATAATTTTCAATGACAAATATAAGGCTGAAATCATTGCTACGAATTTCGAAAACGTACACAAAATAACCGAAAACTTTGGAGAACCTGATGATGAAAATAAAATAAATAATAGACACAAAAAAGCCATATCTAAAACAAGAGCTAAGAATGCTCCGGGAATTGACCGGATCCAAAATATCGTCCTAAAACACCTACCCAAAAAAGCAATAACACAGTTAACACACATATTTAATGCATGTCACAAGAAGGGCTACTTCCCTAGGGAATGGAAAAAAAGCAAAAATCCTACCAGTTTATAAAACAGAAAAAGATGAAAAAACTACCGGAGAGCTACAGACCCATTAGCCTTTTATCCAATATCAGTAAAATATTACAAACAAAAATAATGAATAGACTCAAACATCATGAAGCAATTTATAACCAACTGATGGTGCCTTGTTTCTTGATATAGAAAAAGCTTTTGACACGGTGTGGCACAAGGGTTATAGTGGTTAAGTTGAGCAATTATAAAGTCGATCATTATCTCTTTAAACTTATATCAAATTACTTAAGCGATAGATCATTTGTGGTAGAGGTAAATAATGAATGTTCGAAAACAAAAAATGTAGCAGCGGGAGTACCGCAGGGGTCAGTCCTGGGATCAGTGCTATTTCTATACTACATAAATGCTATTCCAGTAAATGGAAAAGTTAATTTAGCCATATTAGCTGATGACACTGCACTTTATATGGCATTGTGGCAGAAAAATAAAATCATTAAAAACATACAAGCTTACATAACAGAACTAGAAAAATATTTCTTTACGTGAAAGCCCAAGATTAACATAGAGAAGACTGAACTTATACTTTTTTTCCATAAGGAACGGGATAAAGTAGTACCTAAGCTTTACATGTACAATAAGGAAATTGAACCAAAACGACAAGCCAAATATCTAGGAGTAATACTTGACCCTACTCTTAGACTTATTAAGTATATCGTAGAGGCTCGGAAAAAGAAATTCAAAGCAATAGGATCTATGTACAGACTTATATGTCCTAAAAGTAAAATGAGCTAATCAAACAAACTCATAATTTACAAAATGATAATTAGACCAACGATGTTATATGCGGCACCCATTTGGGGAAGCACCTACCAGACTTATATTAATAAACTACAAATCGCGCAAAATAAATTTCTTCGAATGGCGACCGATGCGAAGATAGGAACCAGACTACTTGATATCCATCAGAAACTAGAAATACCGACTATTAAGGATGAAATTTACCAATCTCAAAAAACTTCTATGAAAAAATTAATGAATTAGAAATATTATCAGAAACATGTAAAATAAAATATAATGAAGCACTGTTTAAGGTTAAATATAAGCTCCCACATCACTTACTACAGTAAAAATTGCGATATCTGTCTTTTATAAACATTGCAATAAGAGACTTAAATCTCTAGTTCTTAAGCCTGTAAATACTGTAAATAGAATAGCCATAGTTTATTAATCTTAATTTTAAGTCAACATAAGTATTTCAAAGCAGGTTTTTTTCTCTCTATTTTCCTGGTAACAAATACATCATTCATAAGAGTTTAGTAATAAGAAAACTCGCAAATTACCAACTGAAATGGGTAAAACCGACTGAGGTAGGAACCATCTAAACATAAATTTAAACCATAAGTACAAAACTTTATTACTACAAATGAGAAAATAAAGAGAATAATTAAAAGTAAAGTTAGCGGGAGTCGAAGACAGTGTTATTGATGAGAGCGCCGAGGTGGGGTTAGCGATGGGAGAACAGCGGTCACTACTCTAGATTGCATTAGGCTCCCACTCACGGATGCACGACTGCTTATCCCGTGCTCCTCATTGGCATAGCCTAAATATTTTATATAGCATAGAAACTAAAACTTCAACTGATTTTTGGATAGGAAATTGTTGAATTATTTTTTTTATTTTTACACGGCCATATAAGTCTGGACACTTGACTCTGCGACAGCCTATATATTAGATTGGTTCAAAAAAAGGGACAGTTTAAATGTTCATAGGCGACTGGAAATTCATATTATCTAGGAAATATCAGAATATACCTATTTTTGTTTTTTTGTAGAATCATTCTTCAGCTTGCTAAAATGTTTTTAAAATTTGTGACAAAGTAATGGAAAAGTTTTACAACTGTGAGTCCACTCAAGAGTCTAAGGATATACCTTGCTGGCCTCTTGCCACTAATCCGCCCTTCATTTCTGTTGTTATTGCGATTTTCTACCTAGCCACCTACTCCCTAAAAATCTATTACTTGAGAGTTGAGGTCTTATTTTTCTGCCACTACCGCTAGGGTCAGTTTGTATTTCGAGTAACTCGGCGCGGTTTATTGCACTCGCCATAAAGGGTTAACCTAAGCAATCCCCAAACCGCATCCTTTACCTGCGAAGCATGATCCAACAAAGCAAGGTTTTGCCAGACGCAAGTAAAAAAAGTCAACCAATCAGATTCGGCACCCTAGACTCTAGAGCACCCGACCTTTCTGATATCTTCGATCAAGATCGGCAGTTGGCTTCCCCTTCCATTCGCGCCAATGCAGTGAGAATGGTGGGGGGCGTCGGTTCACTCCAGTCCCTCCAAGTTGAACGTATTTGAGAATCGAATTGGCGGGACTATGGTTTGAATCATTGGAAGATGACTGGATATATGAAGATTAATATTAGTTTTTGCTCTTTTGTTGAGTGTACCAACGTATTTGCAGCAGAGAATACGTAGCTCTTGATATTATATTTGCTAGATTGATTGATGCTCATGATAGATTAATAGATTCTGGTCTATCTGACGCATCAAATTGATCGGTTAACAAATTCGCGCTCTGTGATGCAAATGTCACAGAGCTGGGCAGGATGCCCAGCAGGAAGCAGTAAAATGGATCACGATAATGTGAGAAACTTTTCTGAAGTCACGTCCAGGAGCAAGAAGCGGAAACTCGCCAAGCAGGCTGATGACGCCTCCACCAGTACTTGCAGTGACCACAATATGATCACTTTCCTCAATGGGAGCAGTAAAACGTCAAGAACGTCAGTGATAAGCAAACCAATATCCACAGCCATTGAAAAAACTAAAATTAAAAATACTAACGCAGCTAACACATCTGCTGCACCGGGAAAAATACCCCCTATTAACGTAATCGTTGACGAATTAAACCACCCCTACTCAGTGCTCCACAATATTATAAAATGTATATGTAATGTATGTAATGTATGTATATTCTGTTCGCGTTTCCTACATAGAGGACTACCACTCTATTATCAGCAAAATCGAGAAGCAAGGTTTCCAGTACTACTTATATAAAAACATAATTTCACCCCCTATTAAACTAGTAATCAGAAACATTCCTATTTCTTTCCCTGATGATTCAGTACTGGCTGAACTGAAAGAAGAGGGATACACAATTACCTCGGTCTCTCGCATGAGAAATCGACAAAACAAAAAGCCTATGCCCATGTTTTTGATGACTGTACGTAACACACCACAGGCAAAAGATTTGCTAAAACTACAGTCGCTGGCTTTTATCAAAATAAAAGTGGAGTCGTACGTTAAGCCTAAAGAAACTTCTCAGTGCTTCAATTGCCAGAGATTCCATCATGTTTCTGACATGTGCCATGCTACCCCACGCTGTGTCAAATGTGGGGCTTCACATAGCAGCTCCAGCTGATAAAAAGATGCACAGGCCCCGGACACTTGCGCTAACTGTGCTGAAAATCACCCTGCGAACTATAGAGGATGCCCTGCCTTTAAAAAAGCCTATAAAAAACCAATCCAAAATACTAAAACCAAAAATATTCTAAAGGAAGCACCTAACAGCAAGCTACCCGCATCTCAGGTTGTACCTAACAAAGGTACTCCTCAAGAGCTCTCACCTCTCGCCAGACACACGTCAACGCAGAGTACTCTGCTTTACAGCACTATAGTAACCTCAGGAGCATCTAAACCTAAAGCACGCGACACTAAATCCCAAATTAAACAACAACCAACAAAATGACAGAACCCTCAAATTACAAAGCCTACAGCTCTTAAAAATCAGGCCTCGCAAATCAAACAAACCCCAGAAGTCGTACTTCCTCAAAATGCAACTTCACATAGCATTAAAGTCAGCTTAATCAACCTTATAAAAGGAGCCACAACCTTAGCCACCGACATAATGGGGGGTAAAATGAACATGGCTGAAGCTATTACCGCAACTGCCGAAATTATAAATAAAATTCTATCACTTGCTATTGAAAATGCCTACGTTTAATAACAACATTCTAAAAATCGTTTTCTGGAACTCGCAGAGTATTGTAAATAAAAGACACGAATTAGCCACCTACATTTACCAAAACAACATCATCATCTGCATGCTTAGCGAAACTCTACTACGCGAGTCTACAAAATTTAAAATTCGCGGTTATAAAATTTATAGAAATAATACCAACAGAGGAACAGCTATTTTAATTAAAGAAAATACCGAACACCATGAATTAATAATTCCTGAACTAAAAATACTCGAAGCAACTGCTGTACAAATAAAAATTCACGGGAAATCATATGACATTATCTCGCTCTACCAGTCTCCCGCTCGAGAATTTGTAAAAAATGATTACAATAAAATATTCAAACTTGCTCCCTCGGTAATTGCTGCAGGTGACCTAAACGCCAAACATTTAGCCTGGAACAACAGAATAACCAACAGAATCGGAAAACAATCATTCGAATTCATAAATGACAAGAATCTCTCAGTTTCAGCACCCGTATCTCATACCCTTTTCCCCCGCAATAAAAAACATAAATCTGACCTTATCGACTTTGCCATTTCCAAAAATAATTTTTTCAACCACGACACTTTCACTATAGATGAGCTTGACTCAGACCACCGACCAGTTCTCTTAAGCCCTTGCACTAATTGTGAAAAGGCCCCGGTTACACCTCACTATAACTTCGCAAAAGCGAACTGGCAAACATTCAATTACACTCTTGAAACTCAATTTAATTTTGAACCCACACTAACAAACTCCACTCACATCGACGAAGCCATAACAAATCTCACCTCTAGCATAAAAAATGCAATCCACTCTTCGGTCCCTCTGTCTACCGTTAACAAATACGATCCACCTATCAGTCCCGAGATTGAAGACCTTATCGATACCCGTAATAAACTCTGCCAAACCCATCGAAAAACTAAAAGCTGCATTCGAAAAACACAATCAATCACTTGCGTAAAACAATAGCAACTAAAGTTTAGGAGCACAGATGTAAACATTGGAACACAGAAGTCGGCAAACTTCAAATTAAAGATAACTCTATATATCGTATGACTAAAGCCTTAACGAAACCGCGATCAAATATTCCACCCCTTAAAAAATCCGATCAAACTTTTGCGCTCTCTCCTACTGACAAAGCAAATCTTTTAGCAGCAAGTTATGAAAGTAATTTCGCTCCACACGAAGACCCATCTGACCCACAGCACGTCTCTGAATGCGAAAAAATTGTTTCCGAATTTCTTAAAATCCCAAGCACTGATAAATTAAAAAAAATAACCCGTAAGGAATTAACCAAACATATTAAAAATACTAAAAATAACAAAGCTCCTGGCCCTGATTCAATTTCAAATTTAGTCCTCAAAAAGCTTCCTATCTCATGCCTAACACTACTCGCTCTTATCTTCAATGTCTGTATACAACTAAGCTACTTTCCTGAATCTTGGAAAATAGCTCACATTTTAGTTTTTCAGAAAAAAGGCAAGGATCCACACACTTTCAGATACTTTCAAAAAAGAAACCCATCCGAGCGGGTGTTCCCCAAGGAAGCATTTTAGGACCAGTATTTTTCATTATCTATGTAAACGACATCCCTGAGGTCCCTGAAGTAAGTTTCAATCGGATTATATGCGGATGACACCGCTTTATTCACTTCATCCTGGTCAGTTCCAAAAATCTTAAAATTGCTTAACAAAGCTCTTGAAGTAATTGAAGCATGGGTTAAACTCTGGAAAATAAAAATAAACGTATCAAAATCTGAATCAATTCTTTTCTCAGTCAGAAGAACAGCTAAAATAGATCCACCTAAAATTTTTAATGAAAAAATAGAATAGAAAACCTCCGTGAAATACCTCGGGGGTAAACTACACAAGCGTCTTAACTGGAAGCAACATATCCAGGAAACTAAAGGGAAAGCTCTCGGAGTTATCTCTCG
>NC_046657.1:107288456-107292371 GCF_010883055.1 Belonocnema kinseyi | reverse complement strand
TAATCACATTCAGATCATACAAAATAAATTCCTCAGACGTATCACAAAGACCCCTAGATATACTAAGAACTCTGTCCTTCACAGAGAATTTCAATTACCTTATATCTCAGAGTATATTAAGGAAACCGCCACTAAATTTTATGAATCCACATCAGTATCACCTTTTGAACATATTTCCTCTCTAGGGAAATATAATTTTGATTCTCTTCGCAAACACGCGATGCCAAAAGACTTCCTCATGAAATAAGTCAACCCGAACTTTCATTTTCGACCCCTCTACCCCTTTCCCACTCTTCTTCTCTACTTTACTTTTCTTTCATAAAATAAATTATCATATTTCGTGGTTTTTTCCCGTTTGCGGGCTTTTTTCCACATATAATGAACGTCACTTTAAATTCAAGCCATGTCAAATTTCTCTCAGATTGTGTAATAATGCCTAAACGGGTAACGCACAACAACTTCTTCCAGTTCGATCATTCTTCGGGGAGATCATTAATCGTGAGTGCGTGACTGGCGCGCCAGCCACCCACTACCGTGCATTGGATCTCACAAGAGGCGGGCGATAGTTGGGGCACCTCATCCCCACCCCTTTTTCTTCTTCTTCGGCTATGGTTTGTTTATTGTTGGGTCTTGCCTGCAAAGTATACCCTCACCATTGCATCAAGCGCCGTTATTCCTCGCCAAAGATATTATAAGCCTAGATGCGGCACGTGTATAGTTCGAGGAACTAATTGTAGACGGCACTCCCGGCGAAAATTGCCCGATCCCCCCATGCCTCTCAACCCGAAAATCGCACCCACCAACTACTTTGCCGCTGCAATCTTCACCTGTCGAACAAGTCCACCAAATAGCCGATACTAAATCGGCAAATACTAAATGCTTTAAAATATAAAATACAAATTTTATATCGAGAATTTTGATTTATTATTTTCAATTAATGAATCAATTATTTGAATAAATTTTGCATCAAGAAAATATGTAGATGCATAAGATTTACTTCTAAATTGAAATAAAATGCAATTGTATCGTAATAAATATTTTTAGCTGACATCTTTTATGGAAAAATTAGTCATTTTGCAATTAAAATTTACTGTCTATGAATAATATTATTTTGTTGTTTTGAAAAAAAAGTAGTAGACATTCTACTAAATGAAACTATACGTTTCAAGACATTAAAAGTTTTAATTGATAAACATATTTAGTTGAAATTTAAAATGATTAATTTTTAAAATAAATATGATCGTACAGCGTTCTCGCATGCATAATTAGCGATTTAGAGTTTTTAGAAGTAGAGTTAAATGTTATAGGAATACCGCCTCCCTCACGATTATTAATTTAAGTAAACAATAATTCGTAAATTCCTATGTTTGTGTAATTAATTATGTATTAAATAAATTATCATGAAACGATAAAATGTATTTTTGAATTTGACTCTCGAGTGGTTGATCAGAATATATAAATATTTTGCCTTACATTTCTCAATTTAAACTAAAAGGTCACATTATTGGAAAATTTCAAAAACATTTATCTCTTAATTGTTAGTTTGTAATAAAATAATCCGTAAATAAACTATTTATTGTTGCGGGCACATCCTCACCATGCGCTTTACCCGTGGCTCGCAAGTTTGAGCGCGCCTGGGGCGTGCGTCTTTTGATTCCCGCGATTCGCGCTCAGATATTTATTCTTTGCATTTAGAATGCTTGAATGAAACTTTATCAAAAACATCTCTTTAGATCGCAGTATTTATATGCGTGTTCATATTCTGAATTTTTTTCTTAAATAAGTATAATTAAAGATTAAATTTCTCAAAGCTCTGTAGGCTTTGAGGTACATAATATTATCGTGACACAGGCGCTGAACACTCGTTTTTTGACAGACAGTTGTAAATTTATATTTTCTGAACCACCTTAAAATAAACTTAAAAAATACAATCCTTTTTTAGACATTTTTCTTTATCTAGCGTTGTTATGCTAATAATAGGATTTTGGTTTTCATATTGTTTTTTATACATGTATAAAGCAAAATATCCTACAAGTCTTCTTTTCGATTTTTTACGTATCTCGCGTCTTTTAGCGTAATATTGGAATTTTCGATTATCTGCATATATTACTTACGATCAAACAAAATTACGAGTCCTATTGAAAAGTGGATTAAAGAAATTTTGTAGGATTTTTCAAAACCTATCATTTCTCTTTGAGACTTTTTGTCGTATTTTGCGTCATTTGGTTCAAAATTTGAATGTTGTGGTGTCAAATTTCGGTCAATTCTAATACTTTCTCCATCATAAATAATAAGAATGTAATAAATTAATACAAATTTGTATCACTTTTTTGGGCGAATAACTTTTTTCAATCAATTTGTTTTTGTACCTTTTGTTGATTTCCACAAATTTTTCATTTCTATTTTTAATACCATTTTTATGATCTAAACCAAAACTACGTGGCATGTCCAAAAGTAATTCCTAACAAATTTGTATCTCTTTTTCGGGTAAATAATTTTTGTTAAATAATTTTTTTTTCGTAACTTGTATCATTTTTTCACAAATTTTTTTTTATATTTTCAATGTTATTTTTCGCGAATAAAACACAACGTACGCCTCCTATCAAGAAGTGATTATTAACGAATTTGTAGATCTTTTTTGAGATCACAATTTTTGTTGATTGATCTTCTTCTATATCCTACATAGTTTGACCACAAAATGGGATTTGTCATATCTCATTATTTTTTGTGCCCAAAATTTGTATTTTTATTCAAAATGGCTGTTAAGGAACTCGTCCTTTCTTTTCGGACTTGTCGGACCTTTCATTTCTTATCCTTTCTCAATCATAAATGATGAGAATGAGAAAAATTAGAGGCCCTTTAATTTTTGTTATTAATTTCAGTTTCTAAATCATGTGAATTCTTCAAAGTAAAACGCTGTTACTTTTCTCTGTAATATTAAAATTTTGTCCAATATAAATAAATTTGAAAATAAAGTTTCTTAAGTATAGTCTCAATATAATTATTTTCTGTCAATCTTTTAATTGTTGTAATTTCGTTTTCTGAGTCTTGTCGATTTTTCGTTCTGTATTTTTATGCTAAACAAATTTTAAACTATACATTATAAGGATAATTTCATTAAATACAAAAATTGAAACTTTAACGGGTCAGTAAACTGCATTACCAATTGCATGGGGGGGGGGGGGGGGGGGGGGGGGGGTCATGCTAAAAACTATGGTTCGAACAGGGGTTGGGGGTCAGTGAAAGAAAAGTTACGAACTTAGATAACATTTAGTATGTTTCCTTATTATTAACTTTTAAAGAATTGTTATTTCTTTCTCTGTTTTTAAGAAAACCCTCTTTTCTCGTTTTTTCGCTTAAATCCTTTTTGGTAGAAAGTCTACTATTATATTTGTGGTTCGGAATTCAACTCGTTTGGTTAAAAATTCTAGTATTCAGTTGCAAATTTTATTATTCTGTATAAAATGCAACTATTTTGGTAAAAAGTCATCTTGTTTCGTTAGGAATTCAGAAGCTTGTTTAAAAGTTGAACTACTTTGTAAAAAAATTATTCTTTTGGTTTTAGATTCACCTCTTTGGTCGAAAATTTAACTATTCTATTTTTAGAAAATTAATCTTCTGCGGATAAAAAGTCATTTTTAGGCTAAACTCTTGTTAAAATTGTAAATATTTTGTTGAAAATTAGTTTTTTAAAATAAGAATTAAGTGTTTTTTAACTAACAAGGTAATATTTCATTTTTGATTTAAATTGATATTTATTATAAAAATTAATATTTTATGGTTTAAAATTGCTCCTCCCGGCTTTAAAATTCAAAAATTTTGTGAAAAATTAATATATTTTGTTGAAAGCTCGTCTTATTTTAGTAGATCATTAATACAATGCTGGAAAATTCATTTCTTTGGTTAAAAATTTAA
>NC_046657.1:107286610-107288356 GCF_010883055.1 Belonocnema kinseyi | reverse complement strand
GTTTTAGATTCACCTCTTTGGTCGAAAATTTAACTATTCTATTTTTAGAAAATTAATCTTCTGCGGATAAAAAGTCATTTTTAGGCTAAACTCTTGTTAAAAATGTAACTATTTTGTTGAAAATTAGTTTTTTAAAATAAGAATTAAGTGTTTTTTAACTAACAAGGTAATATTTCATTTTTGATTTAAATTGATATTTTTTATAAAAATTAATATTTTATGGTTTAAAATTGCTCCTCCCGGCTTTAAAATTCCAAAATTTTGTGAAAAATTAATATATTTTGTTGAAAGCTCGTCTTATTTTAGTAGATCATTAATACAATGCTGGAAAATTCATTTCTTTGGTTAAAAATTTAACTATTTTTTCGCAATTTATCTTCTTTAATTGAAAATTAAACGACTTGGTTAAAAGTTGAACTTTATCATTAAAGATTCAAATTTTTGGACTCCTCTTGATCTTTAGGGTTGACACTTTTGTTAAAAATTTGATTTCTAGATTTAGTTGAAAATTAATCTTTTTTTAACATGTAACAATTTTCTTGACATTTTGGGTTTTTTGTTTTGTTCAAAATTAATTTTTTATCTGAAAATTTGCAATTTTACATTTTTGTTAGAAATTTATGCTTTATAAGTTTAAAATTTTATTCTTTTTTAGAAGATACTTTTGTTTTTTTGAAAATTCATCTTTTTGGTCGAAAATTAATTTTCTTGATTTTTTTTACATCGTCTTTTTATTAAAAATGCAATTGCTAAGTTCTAAATTAGTATATTTTGATTAATTATTTAACAATATCGTAGAAAATTAAAGTAGGATTCGTTTGTTAATGAACTTTTCCGTGTTTTTTTCATGTTTGATAAATCTAGTTTTTTTTAAATCATATTTCTGCAAGATTTACCTCTTTAGCTTAACATTGAACTTTTTTTGTTGACAATTTGGTTTTCTATGTTAAACATTACTTTTTTTGAAAATTGCAACTTGTCTATTCCTCATTAGAAATGGATACTTTATAAGTTGACAATTCCAATATTTGGTTGAAAATTCATGGAATTTGTTAAAAATTCGTCTTTTTTGGTAAGAAAATTAATCTTCTTTGTTGTAAATTCATTATATATTTCGACTTTAAATCTTAGGAATTTAAAGCGTTTCAGATTGCATTCAAATCAATTGAAAGTGAGTTTTAAATAATAACTGATACAAGGGATTTTATTAGGGATTCAATGCGATGGATCGGCGGGATCTCGCGACCTTTGGGTGGACGAAGAAACTGAATCACGACTTGCTAGAGTGCTACGATGCGAGTGTGGCCCGTGAACGGGGTTACATGGCACGGCTGCATGCTCTGTGGTGCGAGAAACACCCGGAGCTATCGCACTTTTCGCAGCAACGTCTGCGAAACCATGCTGAACTACTCCGTAAAAGGGGCTATGTAAGCGGAACGCCTACTCTACCACAGCTAGAACAAGCCGGCAACAAAGAAAGAGAGGCGACACTAAGACCAACCGCCGGCAGGCATCCAATAGATGAAGAGCGATGCTTTGTGACCCGGGGAAACATCAGCACCAAGGTTTCTCTCAAGCCTAAAGATCTGGCTGTAATGGATGACGAGCTTCGTGGACATTTTTTCGGTGAATCCGACCTCTAGGCTATCAATTTTTGTGTGTATAATGCAGCGAAAGCTTTGGCCGATGCGAACCGTAAAACAAAACCAACGGCTGATCATAAGACCAAAAGACGAATGCATCAAC
>NC_046657.1:107285094-107286510 GCF_010883055.1 Belonocnema kinseyi | reverse complement strand
TAGTTTTTTTTAAATCATATTTCTGCAAGATTTACCTCTTTAGCTTAACATTGAACTTTTTTTGTTGACAATTTGGTTTTCTATGTTAAACATTACTTTTTTGAACATTGCAACTTGTCTATTCCTCATTAGAAATGGATCCTTTATAAGTTGACAATTCCAATATTTGGTTGAAAATTCAAACGAACGCGTCCTGGGGTTGCGGATAGTGGGTCCCTGTACCAAGGGTTTCTGCTGAATATGGTTACAAAAATAAATAGGCAGTCGCGGACAATTGTCCAGGGGTGGTCCCGAAGGAATTAACCCACAAGCGGAGGTGTAAAAACCGTGCCGAAAGCTGAATGGCACCTGGGTGTGGTGCCTAGAACGGTGACTCTGGGATACCGGGCGACTTCTCAGAGTACGCAGCCGTATCCGTGCATGCGGGGCTCTACAAGGCTGGACGAACCCCTTTCCCTAGCTTCTCGTGGGAACAACAATGACAACACCAAACATAGTTGTAGTAAGTGCGGTTCAAAACAACAGAATGCGCAGGTCTCCCGATAATGGGTCGGTCAACAATGCCGACCAATCTAGAGCTGGGGGAGCCAATGAAAATGGATTCAATGCGATGAATCGGCGGGATCTCGCGACCTTTCGGTGGACCAAGAAACTGAATCACGACTTGCTAGAGTGCTACGATGCGAGTGTGGCCCGTGAACGGGGTTACATGGCACGGCTGCATGCTCTGTGGTGCGAGAAACACCCGGAGCTATCGCACTTTTCGCAGCAACGTCTGCGAAACCATGCTGAACTACTCCGTAAAAGGGGCTATGTAGCGGAACGCCTACTCTACCACAGCTAGAACAAGCCGGCAACAAAGAAAGAGAGGCGACACTAAGACCAACCGCGGGCAGGCATCCAATAGATGAACAGCGATGCTTTATGACCCGGGGAAACATCAGCACCAAGGTTTCTCTCAAGCCTAAAGATCTGGCTGAAATGGATGACGAGCTTCGTGGACATTTTTCTGGTGAATCCGACCTCTAGGCTATCAATTATTGTGTGTATAATGCAGCGAGAGCTTTGGCCGATGCGAACCGTAAAACAAAACCAACGGCTGATCATAAGACCAAAAGACGAATGCATCAACTTGCCATAAAGATAGGCTGGGCAAGACAGTACGTTTCACGCATTCAATGTGTGATTGACTACATCACATCTGGCAGGAATTTTATCGCCAAGGTTCGAAAGTTCGCGCGCGAACTCTGGACCCGTTATCACACACTTAACAAGTCAAAGCTGCTGACCATCAGGCAGCATATTGTTGAGAAGATACGTATACTATCTGACGCTAAGAAAAGACTAGAGCGGAGGGAGAGGTGGGTCAGAGAAAATCAACAGTTTCTATCTGACCCATCTCGACTCTTCCAAGAC
>NC_046657.1:107283336-107284994 GCF_010883055.1 Belonocnema kinseyi | reverse complement strand
CGCGGTTTTTTTCCTTGTAGCATGAAACTCTACACCAACCAAGTGATCCATTGATGAAGAGCTACGGTTGCATGATGACGACGTCGGAGAGCCCGCTTTCCCCCACTGACCAGACGCCGATACTCGGGTTTTTCCCTGCATTGTAATACACTTTTTACCTGTGTCTGCCATGACGGCATGAACGCCGTTTACCCAGGGACTCAGCCAATGTGGATCCGTTGCCCACCGTCACCACGTGGAGGTGCCCTGGTTACAGAAAAAGGCGAATAACGCTAGCAACAAGCGGTTACGAAACTCCAGACATTTACTGCTATTAATGTCAAAATATGAAAGTACTCAAGAACAGGGTTGCCAGCGTAATCGGTTAGGTTAGGTCAGGTTTTGTTCGGTTAGGATAGGTCAAACCTCTATGTAGGTTTAGCCGAAGCTGAATGAAACGGTACCGCAAACACAACGGGACAACACAATCAGTTTAATTGTGTTTCGTGAGGTTAGGTTAGGTTAGGCTGGGTTAGATTTATTTCTAGGTTAGGTTCGAGTTGACCCATTCGATGTAGCACATATTTGCTACTGGGAAAATATGCTTCCAGAGCTTTACGTGTAGTTCAATAAATTTCTGTTAATTCAGGTTAGGTGAGGTCAGGTTCTGTTGGGTAAACTTATCTTAAATAAGTTGATATCAGGCAAGGGTTGATCCTTTACAGTTGTCGACATGTTTTTGAAGTGAGAATTTGCATCACTCGCAATATTTTGAAATTTATTTGCCTCAGTGCATGATTTTTCGTCATTTTTTGAGGTTATGGCTCAACCATGACGTGATGGGTGATTTTTGATACCGAATTTGAATTCAGAGTCCCAAAATCCATAGGAATACGCGTGTCTTGTTACCAGATCCGCACACTTTTTTTTTGTGTTATTGTACAATTTCTTAAATGAAAATCTAACTGTATGTTTAAAAAATGAACCATTCTGTTGCAAATTCGATTGTGTGTTTTTTTAAAAACAATTTTCAGTTGAAAATTCATTTGTTCTATAGAAAATGAATCTATTTAATTGTTTTGTTGAAAATTCGATTTTTTTGTTGTTGAAAAAACATTTTCTTGTACTAAAAATGTAATTGTATCATTTTTGGTTAAATTTTTTTGGTAGGAAACTGAACTTTCTCAGTCAAAAATTCTTCTTTTTTGGTAGAAAATTATTTTTCTTGTTTAAAAATTCATCTATTTTAATCAAGAATTCATTTCTTTAGATGAAAATGCATTTTTTGTTGAAACTTGTTTTATTTTGGTGTAAAATGGTTTAAAGTTCATCTATTTTTTGGAAATTAAACTATTCTGCTGAAAAATTGTTGGTTGTAAATTGATTTTTTAAACTGATAATTTAACCATTTTTCGTTGAAAATTTATCTATTTTGTTAACAAAAATTGTTATGTTATAAAATTGATTTTGAAAAATTTGAAATTATGTTTTCGGTAAAAAGTTATTGGTTTGAAAATTAAAATATTTCTTTGCAAATTAAATTTTTTTCTCAGGAGTTTAAATATTTTGTTGAAACCTTGATTTTTTGGGGTTGATAATTATTTTTCAACTGAAAATTTATCTATTCAATTTTTCGTTGAAACATTATAATTTTAGTTGAAAATTAATTTCTTTTGTTG
>NC_046657.1:107281390-107283236 GCF_010883055.1 Belonocnema kinseyi | reverse complement strand
GAAACGAATTTTAAACTAAAAAAAATAAGTATTCGATCAAAAATGGACTATTTAAATTTTCATACAAAAAATGGAATTTGCAACAAAAGAAATTAATTTTCATCTAAAATTATAATGTTTCAACGAAAAATTGAATAGATAAATTTTCAGTTGAAAAATAATTATCAACCCCAAAAAATCAAGGTTTCAACAAAATATTTAAATTCCTAAGAAAAAAATTTAATTTGCAAAGAAATATTTTAATTTTCAAACCAATAACTTTCTACCGAAAACATAATTTCAAAATTTTCAAAATCAATTTTATAACAGAACAATTTTTGTTAACAAAATAGATAAATTTTCAACGAAAAATGGTTAAATTATCAGTTTAAAAAATCAATTTACAACCAACAATTTTTCAGCAGAATAGTTTAATTTCCAAAAAATAGATGAACTTTAAACCATTTTACACCAAAATAAAACAAGTTTCAACAAAAAATGCATTTTCATCCAAAGAAATGAATTCTTGATTAAAATAGATGAATTTTTAAACGAGAAAAATAATTTTCTACCAAAAAAGAAGAATTTTTGACTGAGAAAGTTCAGTTTCCTACCAAAAAAATTTAACCAAAAATGATACAATTACATTTTTAGTATAAGAAAATGTTTTTTCAACAACAAAAAAATCGAATTTTCAACAAAACAATTGAATAGATTCATTTTCGATAGAACAAATGAATTTTCAACTGAAAATTGTTTTTAAAAAAACACACAATCGAATTTGCAACAGAATGGTTCATTTTTTAAACATACAGTTAGATTTTCATTTAAGAAATTGTACAATAACACAAAAAAAAGTATGCGGATCTGGTAACAAGACACACGTATTCCTATGGATTTTGGGGCTCTGAATTCAAATTCGGTATCAAAAATCATCCATCACGTCATGGTTGAGCCATAACCTCAAAAACTGACGAAAAATCATGCACTGAGGCAAATCAATTTCAAAATAATGCGAGTGATGCAAATTATCACTTCAAAAACATGTCGACAACTGTAAAGGATCAACCCTTGCCTGATATCAACTTATTTAACATAACTTTACCCAACAGAACCTGACCTCACCTAACCTGAATTAACAGAAATTTATTGAACTACACGTAAAGCTCTGGAAGCATATTTTCCCAGTAGCAAATATGTGCTACATCAAATGGGTCAACACGAGCCTAACCTATAAATAAATCTAACCTAGCCTAACCTAACCTAACCTCACGAAACACAATTAAACTGATTGTGTTGTCCCGCTGTGTTTGCGGTACCGTTTCATTCAGCTTCGGCTAAACCTACATAGAGGTTTGACCTATCCTAACCGAACAAAACCTGACCTAACCTAACCGATTGTGCTGGCAACCCTGTTCTTGAGTACTTTCATATTTTGACATTAATAGCAGTAAATGTCTGGAGTTTCGTAACCGCTTGTTGCTAGCGTTATTCGCCTTTTTCTGTAACCAGGGCACCTCCACATGGTGACGGTGGGCAACGGATCCACATTGGCTGAGTCCCTGGGAAAACGGCGTTCATGCCGTCATGGCAGACACAGGTAAAAAGTGTATTACAATGCAGGGAAAAACCCGAGTATCGGCGTCTGGTCAGGGCGGGAAAGCGGGCTCTCCGACGTCGGCATCATGCAACCGTAGCTCTTCATCAATGGATCACTTGGTTGGTGTAGAGTTTCATGCTACAAGGAAAAAAACCGCGAGCATTGCTCAATCGCATGCCTGCAAGAATAGCTCAGATTCATACTGTTACATTTGGAGTAAATATGAAGTGAGCAGTTTACGAAAATCAATCGACGAGGAAGTGAAAA
>NC_046657.1:107280254-107281290 GCF_010883055.1 Belonocnema kinseyi | reverse complement strand
CAAAATTTTTTTTTTATTTGTTAAAATCCATTGTTTACTAAAAATATGACTAAGGCATGCAGCACTAAATTTGAAACATTTTAGACCCAGAAGTCTTGTCTCCTATATCCATTACATAAAGACAATTATATTTGCCTCTTCGCAATAAGCCTAATGGTTCTAAGGTAACTCGGGATTTCAAAACCTGAATAAATTCGAGGAGCAGCTAGATCGTCATTCCTGAGATCGGGAGAGCTCGGATTCCTTCTCGTGCGTTTTGGGCTTTACACGAGGCTGGGCTTCGCAGCATTTAACAGAGCCGACTCACCGACACACTACGTTTGAATGTGTCAATCCCAGATGGGAGAGTGGTGGGGGCAGAAAAATCCCACATTCTGGAGACACTGTCGCTGGCGGACGTTTCCGTACGATT
The DNA here is from genome assembly GCF_010883055.1 of Belonocnema kinseyi. Classification (NCBI taxonomy): domain Eukaryota; kingdom Metazoa; phylum Arthropoda; class Insecta; order Hymenoptera; family Cynipidae; genus Belonocnema; species Belonocnema kinseyi. Next base: position 107,280,878 of record NC_046657.1, on the reverse strand, counting down.
TTCATAAAGGATCTAGCCTATTAATTTTCTAAATTTTATAAATAATCATCAGAAGGCGACATTTGTTGTAATTAAAATTTTATTTGTGTAACATTGCTGCGTTAGGATGGCGAATTGTTTAAAATGTATAGAATTTATTTATGCTAAAATTATGAATAATGGATTGTATACATTATACGTAATAGGGTTGTTCGAAAAAGGTACTTTGAAAAATGTCCTTAGTACATTTTAACAAATGAAATTATCATATTTAATTCAATCGGACATAAATTGGCGTGCGTCAGGTGAACGAGCTGATTATCAGTTGAAACAGTAATCGTAAAACAAAGTAGACGAAAAAAAGAAACAATATATTTTACATGAGGATGATGTAAAAAATAAAATTAGACACTTTTTATTTAATACATTAATTCGTGGGTTAATCACAATCCATTTCACGCCTATACCTATTTTTCAATTATCTTGAAGTCTTACAAATATTTTTAAAGATTTGTTTAAATTTGATAAATTTATAAAGACTCCGAGAACTTTGAAAGAGATTACAATAATTTGAAGAAATTTTCAAGATTTTCAAGTATTTTATAAACTTCAAAGACATTTTCATCAGCTTTTTGCTTAGAAGTA
>NC_046657.1:107279092-107280154 GCF_010883055.1 Belonocnema kinseyi | reverse complement strand
TCTATAAAGGATACTCTCCGAAGCAGATATAAACGTCTCATCTGACAGATTTGGTCTTCAGAACTGTCGGCGAGGAACAAAGTATATGAAACGAACATGCTTGCCGTCCCGGTACTACTCTATTCATTTGGAGTAATTCCATGGACGAAGAACGAGCGCAGATCTCTTGATATCGGGGCAAGAAAGGTTATGCACATGAACAAAAGCATGCATCTTAAGTCTTCCGTTCTGCAACTGTACATCTCACGCCGTCAAGGGGGTCACGGAATATTGAGTCTTGAATGTCTTCACAACAGGATTATTCTGGGTAAAGCACATAGAGTTGCAAATGGAAGAGACCCTCTTCTTAAAATGGTCAGGAATCACGAAGATGTGGGCAAAGGAGCATTTCTGTACAAAGCAGCGGAGGAGGCTGCTGAAACGCTCGGACTTGACTTCAGTATTAGGGGTGAGCAAAATGCATCAAATCTTATCTATCTCGAGTACTCGCTCGTGAAAACCCGGACTAAGAAAGCACAAGAGAAAAACTTTCGTGAACAGCTCCTCGATAAGAGGATGCACGGTATCTTCCGCATAAATGTGAAGGATCAGTCAATGTCTTGTGAGCTAACGTTTGCTTTCCTTAAATCGCCCGGATTGAAGTCTGGTACAGAGGGTTTCATTTTTGCATGCCAAGACGGTGTAGATACTATCTAGTTGTCCAACTCACGCGGGAACGACCTACATTCAAAGACACAATGCGGCACTAAGAGTGCTTTATTACCATCTCTGTCACTCCTACGGTATTCACCTTAATATCGCTCCTCTAAATGCTCCTAGGGAAATTGAGTCAATTGTCGAGAATGGGAAGTGCCGCATATACTGGAACTTTATATTCTTTTGCTCTTGACTTCGAGAAGCGAACCATGTTCGTTTTCGAATTTTCGGCACTAGCTGACAAAAACATCATAGCCAAGGAGCATGAAAAGAAAGAGAGGTATCGAGACCTTATAAGGGGGTTGCAACGATTGTACCCGGAATATTCTGTTAAACTGATCGTCCTTATTATCGGCGCTCTTGGAG
>NC_046657.1:107276197-107278992 GCF_010883055.1 Belonocnema kinseyi | reverse complement strand
AATGGACTAATGGGCACGTATAAAAAAATACGTGTCGAATATTTTTTGATGTTCTATAACATATCACAATTTCAAGAAAATCGGTGAGGTACACCTCGGGTATCTTCCTTGTAAGTGACTGGTACGCCCTATTAAATGAAAGAAATTTGAAAATTAGGTTAATATTGTTTCAATTGGTTTCCTTATTAACAATTATTTAGGCTAATATCGCAAAGAGAATAGTTGCTTTGACAGGTATTCAGGTGACTTACAGCGCGGTTCAGAACTCCACAACTCTGCATGAGCCAAAATTCAGTTTCCAAATGATATTTTCCCCTAGATGCCCACATGAGCACCTACGTTTAGAGGAATACATTTGAGACTTGAAAACTCTCTCAAATGATCATTGGGAGTCCAATGAAATTTGAGCTGCAACAAATTTAACAACAGCGTTTTTCTGTGAGCGGATGGAAGAAAATATTTTTCAAATATGTCTTTTTCATAAAACTGACAATGCTAAAAAGATTTAAATTTATTTAGTAACATTTCTAAAAAGTATAGAGCATAGTACAAGAATACGAGGAAAATAATGTTATCCCTTGTAACCATCACTGGATATCTTTCGAGTGGACGCACTGGATCAAACAGTTGTGCGAGTCATCTAGTTGTCGAAACATGATGCAGTTTATATTAACAGTGATTATTGTGATTATTGTTAACCGTTTATTGTGATAATTACCGGCACTCACGTTTTAATAACTTTGAAGATAAAATTTCTAAAGTAAGAGACTTATAATATTTTAAAGAGAAAGTACTTTGAGTTGTAATATTTATTCAAGTCCACGAAAAATAAGTTCAGAGTTAAAATGATGCATAAAAAAATTGAAAATTTAGCCTTTTACTTTATTCCGTGTTTTTAACTGTTTTCTTAATTTATAAAATGTTTCTTTTTATAAAATAATTTTGAATCTTTGAACTTTTTTATTTTAATGTGAAAATCGGATATATTAGTGATGGCGGGGCTAAATAATATTTCTAGATTTAAGTGTTTCTTGTAGAATTACTAATTCTGTAAAACCGTACAGGCCAGGTCAATTTTTGGCTCTCTTAGGCGAATGTCATTGTGTTTGAAACAGATGTTTCATCCCAAAGGTCTGGGGACCAAATACCTCCACCTTACACTTAGCCTGAGAAACTATAACAATGTACTTTTCCCTGTCTTTAATACTGGACGATAATTTAGGTGTTCACTATGTTTTAGGGTTTTCTGAATACTTTCGATGCAACTTCCCTTGTAGGTTCTGTCTTATTCATAGAAATAAAATCAGCTCTATATTTTCTGAAAAACATTGTACACTTCGAAACGCCAGCAATTACGAATACGGCCTGGGACAAAATAAATTTCACTAACTGGAATTAAAGAAGAGTCAGTTTTCCATACTGACTTAGCCAACTTCCATGTGACAAAAATGTTGCGGTAGATTGGATGCATGATATTCTCGAAGGTATTGCTCCGCGCGATATTGCAAAAGTATTAAATCACTGCCTGGATGTTCTTAAATTATTTTCTATAGAAGAATTAAATCAGAGAATAATTGGATTTCATTACGGATTGAATGACAAAGGGCGTAAGCCTCGATAAATAGTGGAACAACATTTAAAAACAGAGCAGTTGTCGATGAGTGCTTCTGAATGTTTGACATTAATTACTTAACTCGGCATGATTTTAGGAGACAACATACCACGAGATGATAAACATTGGCGTTTGATGATACTGTTGAAAAGTATCGTAGACGTATCATGAAACTGACAAGAAATGGAAGCGTTTGACCTGGAATGAATTGAGTAAAAGTATAATTACGCATATTGGACGCGCATGTAACGAAGTAAATTATATTGTTAAAAAATGACTATAAATATATTAATATTTTATGCGAATTATGAATGCATATGTATTGATCGTATCATACACTAATGGAAACTTATTTTTATTTTTAGATAAATAAATGTTCAAAAGAAAAGTTAAATTACCAAGTTTTTTAAATTTCAATACCTCTTCAGATGAACTCAAATAATAACCGTGTCCATGGTATAAAACCCTTTAAAATGTAGGCATAATGTGATATATAAGCTCGCACATTTTACGATGAACCGAACGTACAAGGTACATTTAGCAAACTATAAAATATCTAAAGATGATAGGATAAAGGAATATTTGTAATAGTAGCTTTCACCATAATTCCACTGGAAAAAATACCATGCCCGTGGTATAAGGTACTTTTCGGTAAAGAAAAATAGGTAGTAAGGGAGGGCCGTCCTTTCTATTATTTAGTTCGGTATGGTACTGCAGGTATTAGGGGAGTGTCAGCCTTCCTATGTACCTCTACAAAAATTCCCATGCTACACAGTACGATAAGTTATAAGGCACAGAATTTATGTCGAGAATTATACGAATAATTACTCAACTTTTCTGTTATTTAACGCTAAAAGTATTTATGAAAATTTCCAAAACAAGGCACATTAAAATATAATAACTAATATATTATTTTTCACTGGAAAGCCCACTTTGTCACCAAATTATTAGAAATTATAGGAATTTTTACCAGAATTTCCTTTACAAATCCCCCGAGTTTTCTCTTCTTGTACAAACGGAACAAGGTTAACCGTTTCCTTCGTATATTTACAGGTTTGAATACGTATTCTTTTGTACTGCTCTTCTTGCATCTATGGGGCCATCCATAAATTACATAACGCCACGGTCCCACAATGTTGCCCCCCCCTCCCCCACGCCCCATATGTAACGCCTTTTTTAACTT
>NC_046657.1:107269073-107276187 GCF_010883055.1 Belonocnema kinseyi | reverse complement strand
CGTGAAAAGTGTTACATAATTCATAGATGGCCTCTAAAAACTACCATAGGGCCGGCGACTTACAGATTTAAAAATAAAAGTATATTCTAATGAAGCATCTTCTTCTGATATTGCAGATTTAAAGATGTTCATTTATTGTTCGAAAGAAGTCGCCGGTTCGGAAACAAGATTTCAAGCTTTCTAGATACTTCTCTGCTGAGTTCCATGTATTTTTTAGCAATATACATTGTAGCTTCTCTGTATATATATTTACTAAGCTCTGCTAATTTTGCTTTATTTAAGCTGATGTACGAGTACCTTGCAGTGTGGCATTCTGTTTGTGGGTTGCAAGTGTTTATTATTTTAAACTTTTGTAGATGGAGAGATGACAGGCTTGACACTTGTGGGTATAACAGAAGGAGATCTGAAAGATATAAATATTAAAATCGGCCAACGGAAAAAAATATTGCAGATCATACATTGTGCAACTTCATCGTCTGCCGCATTAAAAGATTCTACTAATGGAAAGGTAATTAAATATTTTAGTATTAGTGCAATTTTGAATTTAATACTTTTTTATTAAGGTATTTTTGACGCATTTTTTAAAATGATTGTGATACATATCATACCTCCTTGGTCACTTATATTGCCTTTATGCCAGGATGTACAATCAACGGTGGAGCAGTCGAATATCGCTCTATGTAATACAACTCACAGCAGTAACGCCAGATGCACTGATAAAGTGGACCTCAACAGTGCCTGTGCTAGTAGCAGCACTAACGGCCAGAGTAATAGCAGCAGCGGCAGTAGTTCTGTACCAGATGTTGTTCAGAAAGTAAGTTTTACCTTCTCACCTTTCATTTCTTTTACAATATTATTTAAATTTACAAAAGTTTAAACATTTAATCTTATGGTCATATAACAAGTATTCAAATCAATTGATGTCATGAATATTGTTAAATCTATTGTTCTGCTTATAAGAATATAGTAATAGTAAAATGTGCTGCAGGAAATTTGTTAGATAGATAAAGTTTAATTCAGACAAATTTGCGTTTTTCAAAACACATGTATTGTCATGAAAAAACAAACGCAAGTTTTACCGATATTTCGTTAAAGTTTATCCTGTAAAGTTCATTTTTGTTGCAGCGAAACTTTCATCGGAAATCGATATAAAGTTTATATTCTGTTTTTTCTGTGCTACTATTTTACAAAAATGTATTATATATCTTATTCCACAGAATCGAGAAACCATTATTAATGAAAATTTGATAAAAGAATGGGTTAAAAAACATGATGAAAAGGAAATTGGACGCAATGGACGTCCAAGTAATTTAATGGAGAAAATTCTTGGCGGAACTTGCGGCCAGGCTCGTCAATTATTAGTGCGAATAGTTTGCGCTGAATTAACGGACATTTTTGAAAAGTAAGTTCCGTTTATAAAACCTTAGCTCTTAATTCTTTAACTACATTTTGTACTCTATGTGTACTTTAATTTTTAGTTACCCCACGTCCTGCGTCAAAGATCAAGTTGCCAGAGCAACAGTGAAAGCTTTCCAGAATCTTAATTCTGCCTATACGCAGAAGGACATGTACGTATACATTATTTGCTCAAAATTAACATTTCTGGTTTTGAATTACCTGTATTTCTTAATTTCTTAAATCATGACAAATTAATAAAAATTAATTTTTTCAGGAACATTTTTATGATAGGAAAACAAACACTGGATATATTGAATACCGTTTAAAAACGGTGAGAATTTCATTGTCTCCCAGTAGAAAAAGGAGGGCTTCGACTGCTGTTAAAAGAACAACGAAAAACTCAAAGCCCCTTCAAAGAATTGAAGGACAAGTGCTTGATTTTGACGATTTCGAGGAAAAGGTCAACCATAATTATTTTAATCGCTTATCTATTCAAATTATTGAAGTTACTTAATATTAAAATTTGTGTTGCAGATATTTGAACTTATGTACAAAACGACGAATGGGCAGAATAAGGACAAAATATTCAAACTAATGAACGAAACTCGTCCAAATCGTCAAAATGACATTTTTAATTCTCCTGAAGGTGCTGCTACTCTGTTGACGGCTACGGTTATCTAGGAAAAGTATCCAAAATTTATGGATTATGACGGTGAATTAGTGAGTATCTTTGAAAGTAGATATGTTTGAAAGTAAATCCTTTTCCAATATTTATGTTATTTTAATTATTTATTCCAGATTGAACGAGAATTTTTTTCTCTTCATCCTGAAGGAGATAAATTTTTGGGCAAATTCGCAGGACTCTATGTGCCAAAAATAATGCAATACATTGAGACCAATATGATTTTTTAGCCAACTGCGTAATGGAACTTAATGTGCCGAAGGGATGCTGCGCTTCTTTGAAAAGCGAACTGATGAGTCTCAGTGGCGGTATAAATGAAACTGAGCAACTCATAGACCTTTTAGAGAGTATTAAATTAAGTGAATTTTATAAATTTTCTAAACTACATTTAAAAGATTTAAAATTGATTTATTTTAGTTAAATAAAAAGTATTTTAAACCTAACAATTACTAATTTCATTTGTGTCTTCAATACCCTTTTGTTACCCACTTAAATTAATAATAATATAATATATAATAATTCAGTCAATCACATCACTCTAAAAGAAAGAGTGGGCTGTTCACTGTGTTTTCGACTGATTGAGCCACTTCAATCGAGCCAGACAATTCACCCTAAGTAGTAGAGTGGACGAATTCACTCTAGATTGCACTTGCTCCATTCACTCTATCGGATTGAGTTTTCACTCTATTAGGGTGAAAATTCTCTCTAAATTTAAGGGTGAATTTTCAGTCTTTTGAAAGGTGAAGATTCACTCTACATGAACAGGCTCACTTCTGATTAAGCTGCCCAGTGTAATCTCACTCCGACGAAGTGAAGTTTCACTCCCGGAAATTTAGAGAGTTCTCTGTAAATTTAAGTAAATCAGTCACCTGTGCCGAAATTGCCAGATCTTTTCTTTTTATATCCTACCAAATATTAGCAAACATATTATTTTTAGAAATATTTGTTAAAAAATATAAAATATCACTGATTATAAAATCATTCACAGACTTGAGATTTTCTATCTTTTTCCATCATGCCGTGCCCTTGCCGTAGTTGACCGTTTGTTCGCGTTGTGAAACCTCGGACCTGAGATTTGTCCCAGCTCTCGGGCCTCAACTCGGAAACTTTAGGGAAGCGTTCCTCGTGCCGTGCCATTTGCACCTGACAGCTAATATGTAAATTTATGACAATAATCCTTCGTTGAGGACTTAAGATCATTTTGTGAATGAAATATGTTTCGAGTGTTCTGTTACATAATTTGCTTTTATTAAAGAAAAGGCGGTAGAAACCCTACACTTAAGGAATACAAATCTTTACTCCTTTTGAAATTTAATCGATTCTTTCTTTGAAATACCCGATAATACCCGAGTGGAAATATAGGCCCTACTTTGACGCTCCAAGTGGAAGTATTGTCCCTACTTAGCGGCTGTTTATTCTACTTGCTCCTACGTAGCCACTCCTAAAGATATTTTTATTCTATTTTGCTTCTGTATAAGCTTCATCCGCTACATTCATTTAAGGTCTTGCCTCTATATTATGTCTTATTTAAAGCTCCATATTCTCCGTAGAATTTCTAAATTTTCTTTTAACTCTCTTAAATTTTAACTAACAAAATATGTGGCATCGTTGCCTCTACGCATGCACCCTCGTGACATATACTTTGTTGTTTTCTCTAAAACTCCATCACCAGAGTTTGTGAAAGCAACAGTTTAATTCGTTTTAAATAATAAATATTAAAGTGATAACATCGAAATGGCTTTAAGTGGTAAGAAGTTTGCCCTAATCTGGTGGCTGCAAGCAAATTAGCAAAAGGAAAAATGCAAACCAGCGCTAAGATTTTATAGATAATTATAAAGAACACAGATCCGAAACCCCCCAAAAAGGTATCGAATACACGAAAAGAAACGTCAAAAGAAAAAGGTAAGAAAGATTCAAATCTTTCGTATTGAGTTTTTTCTGTACCACAAAAAATAACTCCAAATTAGTTACCACAGATTATGAAGAAACAGATTTTCTTTTCACACAATTTTCTTTTAAATTGAAGAATCATGAATTTGAATGATTTTAGATTAAAAATTTAGAAAATAGGGCAAGGTCAAAACCTTAAAAATTGAATATTTTAAGACTAGACCATTAAAAATACTTTATACTTAAAAGCGTACAAAACTGAATAATTATAAATTGGAAACTTTTGAATTTGAACAATTATAAATTCAAAGCGATCAATATTTGACAATTTAATATTAAAAAATAAATTGAAACGTTCAAAGTTGAAGCTTCTGAAATTCTAGAATTTAAAATTGGTATTACAGAACATAATTATAATTTGAACTTCAAGCTAATTAGGCGAATTGTTATAAAATCAATGAATGAATTGAATCATAGTAAACAAACGTTCAAACTAAATAATAATTTAAAATGGGAAACATTAAAAATGAAAAAATATTCTACGTTAGAACTTTGAAACTTAAAGAATTCGAACTTTATTTTAAACTGACAAAATTTATATTGACAAAAAATTGTGATATTAAAACTTTTTTATGATCAAAGCCTATGAAATTTCAATTATATGTGTTATATTTTTATCACATAAAAAATAATAATTTTTAAATTGCTAATTAAACTTTCCCAAATTCAACCAATTTTCTTCAAATTTTAAAACATGAAAAAAGTATAATTTCCTTTAAAAAACAACATATTTTGCTCTCGAGAAATTCTGCGATTTCAAGTGTAGGTCCCTGCTGACTTCAAAAGGATTCGGTCAGCGATATTTGTTATTCGTACGTTATTCTCCAAAAAATAGACGTTGATTACAGTTTACTTGTAAACAGTTTTAATAAGATCGCCGACGGTTATAAATATATACCAAAGATTTGAATGTAATATGTACTTAAAATAAAAAATTGTTTCTTTAAAATGTTTTTTTTTTCTCAAACAATATTTATTAAATTTCAATATAAGAGTGTACAAAGAGATAATACAAGTAAATCTAATGTATATATATATAATATTTGTTGAGGCACCCATTTCTCATTTAAGAAATTTTATCCTATTAAGTATCTATGTAATTTGTTTATAATACTTATTTGGTCATTTATCACTAAGAAAATCTAATCATCGGCGGGGTAAAAATTTTTGGAGAAAAACCCATAGATTCTGTAATTTGGAATTAACATTAGTGCTTAAAAACTAAATAACAAATTAAGAAATAACGGCAGCAGTGCGCTGTGAAGATGTTGGAACCACTTCTATCTTAAGTTAGTAAATGATACGGCATTTTGCTTTTTAGTTTAAATGGCGCGGTATCGCGTGTATATACGACAACTTCGTCCAGTTCAGCAAGGTGCGAAAGTTGGTTGGAAAAAAAGTTTTTTGTAATGATATATATTTCATCTTTAATCGGCTTGATATTACAAATGTTGTGTATTTCCGCATTCTTAGCTTTAGGTTTCGCATCTACTATCATTCGCAGACACTTATTTTGAACTGTTTGTAAAGTCTTAATATTAGTGTCATAGATATTGCTCCAAATCGGCGCTGCGTAGAGCATTATCGGCTTTACTATCATGTTATATAGAATAAGTTTGTTCTTAATAGAAAGTCTGCTTTGCCTACCAAGGAGGGGGTGAAGCATGCCCACAGCCTTGAAGGCTTTCTTCCTAGCTTTTTTAACATGAGCAGTGAAAGTGAGTTTACTATCAAGGACGCCTCCTAGATACTCGACGCTTGATTTCTTTTCAATACAAACATTATTTAGCTTTAAATCAGGTACAGTTTCTAATCTAGTCTTTTTGGAGAATATTATATAGTCAGTTTTTTCGACGTTGACTCTTAATTTCCATCTGCTGAAGAATTCTAGCAGGATTCTAACGAAACTTTGTAATTTAGTGACTGCCAGTCTTTTACTAAAAGAGGAGACGAAGACTGCAGTGTCGTCTGCAAAAAGGAGAATTCGCGGGGTGCTGTCGCAAGGAACACCTTTTTGTATATTGCCACGTGGGATGTCATTAATGAAGAAGATAAAAAGCACTGGGCCAAGTATTGAACCCTGGGGGACCCCAGCTGTCACTTTACGTTTAGAAGATCTGCTGTCCTTAGCAGTGACGACAAAGCTTCTATCTGCCAGATAACTTTGCAAAATCTTCAAGATGTAAATTGGAAATTTGCATATAGATAATTTAAGGATGAGGCCTTCAAACCACACAGTGTCGAAGGCTTTTTCAAGATCAAGGAGAACTAAGGCTGTTGATTTATTTTTGTTTAAATTCGTACTAACGTGGTTTGTCAATCTAAGTAGCTGGTGTACTGTATTTCTATTGTTTCTAAATCCGAACTGTTCTGGAATGAGGATTTTATTTTGATTTTCAAATTCTAGTATTCTATTGTAAATTACCTTTTCAAAAACTTTGCTGAGAGTGGGCAAAAGACTGATTGGCCTATAGCTAGCAGGTAGAAGTTTATCTTTTCCTTCTTTGTGGAAGGGAAGGATGTTTGCAACTTTCCAATCATTTGGGAAATATGAGATTTTTAACGCGGCATTGATTATGTACGTTAATTGTACAAGAGCTTTTTTAGGTAAATTATTGAGCACTATATTTTGAATGCCATCAAGACCCGGTGCTTTTTTGGGCTTAGACCGTTTCATTGCTTTTTTAATTTCCTCAGGAGAGGTAAGGACGACATCATCAGTTTTAATATATTGATTAGAAAGCTCAAGCCACCTGGCATTAGCAAGTTGCTCAGTGGCAGTATCTCCCATGCTAGTAGTCATGCCGTGAACTTTTTCATATTGCGCGGCTAACAAGTCGGATTTATGAAGGTCGTTATAAATCAGTCCATTTTCACTCCTCAGAGCGGATATTGTATTCGTGCCCCATTTCGTGAGACATTTAGACATTTTCCATAGAGAGTTATTTTTTATATTTAGACTACTAAGTTTATCGCTCCAGACAGTGTTGTTATGTTTAATAATTTTTCTATTAATTATATTTGTAAGGTTATTTTTGAGCTTGTAAAAATCATCATTGTTAGTTCTTTGACAAATTTTTCTAA
>NC_046657.1:107261106-107268973 GCF_010883055.1 Belonocnema kinseyi | reverse complement strand
ATAGCAACAGCCTCCAGGCAGCTAGTATTTATAAATATCTCATTAAACTGGATTGTTTTCTTAACAATGATCATAACCCCGCCACCGATCACGGTGTCTCCTTATCTTTCCTGACACATTCGTACCCCAATGGTCTAAAATGAGTCTTAGTTATCAATTTAGTTTCATTCAGAAGCATTATATCAATATCATTTTCAACAAGAAATTGTTTAAGCTCACTTCGTTTACCTTTTAGACCATTGGCGTTCCAATGAGCCAAATTTAATGTTTTTAACTTAAAACTATTTACAGCCATGATTAGTTAATATTGCGTAAAAGGTTTGAAGTCTATCAAGATCATTGGTACAATTTATTAATCTATTATTAAGTTCCCTAACGAGTTCCAACATCTTACCTATATTACATATCTGGCTCAGTCTTTTTGTTTCAGCAATTAGTTCTTGAAGTTCAGCAAGTTCATTACCGTGTTGGCTCGTCTCTATGTTACGCAAGTTCGGGTTTACTCTCCAGGCTGGCGCTGGTTCCGTTGACTCCCTTCTTCTGTTGGCAGGTAGTGTTGGGAAGTTTCTACTCGACATCGCTGGTGCAGTTGGTGTCCTTGTTTGTGCCTGCTTCGTATTGGCAGGTGTACGCCTAGTTTCCACCTTTGTTAAGTGCTTCAGGTATTCAGGGCACTTACTATAATTTTCTGGATGCGATCCTCTGCAGTTAGTGCATATGGCCGGTTCATCTTTTGCTTTCTTACAATCTGCTGTGAGATGCGATTAGTCGCACTTGACGCATCTGGGTACATTTTTGCAGTAGGCGGTTCCATGGCCGAATCTTTGACATCTATGGCATTGCGTGATTCTTCTTCTGTTCCTGTACCTTTCCCAAAATACCCGCACGTAGCACAAGTATCGTATGTTTCTGACTTTCTTGAGATCCGTATCATGCGGAAAGTCGATTAGGTAGATGGGTTGAGTTGAAGATATCTCCTTGGTCTTCGGCAGCTTATCCCTGGTCTTTAGGGTTTTAATCTTAACGCATTTCACGCCCTGGCGTTCTAGGTCAGCAGTCATTTCATCTTGTGTTATGAAGGGGAGCCCCTTTGCTACCACCCTTTTGGTTTTCATATCTTTGGTTCGATATGTATGGAAATTACAGTCTATCGCTTCTAATTCCTTGATTATAATGTTGTAGTCAGTCTTGTTTTCAGCATATAATGCTAAGCCTTGGGTAGAATAATGAATTTTTGGTTCACCTTTAATGAAGCTCTTTAGCGTAGAGACAAATCCTGTGTAGTTTTGTAATTCGTGAGTAATGATTATTGGAGGCATTTTTGCCTTCTTTTTATAATTTTTATTGCACTCTTCATCAATGTTTCTCTCGTTTTCGTCCATTTTAATCTCCTGGTCGTCATCCATCTTCTCTGAGTCCTCATTGTTTTGCAAGGTCTCATATCGATTGCTGAGAGGTACTGATGTCACATTTTCGACCTCATTCCTGGGTCTTTTAGCGGCCCTAAAGCCCCACTGTTCAACGTCCATTGTCTATGCACTTCACAGGAGACGCGCGCCAGGCGCCTTCATCCCCTGTGTGGAACGCGCGTCACACGCTCTCGCACCACACTGTATATTTTTCACCTCACTGTATATTCGTCACTCATCAATTCGAATTCAATTCTGAGCAATCACCAATCCAATCCAATGTCGTCGACAAAGTCTCATAATTCTGAATCAGAATCATAATCCGAATCAATCATGTTCGAATTCAATCTCTTTAAAATGTAATATTTTTAAACCAATTTATTTCTATATACCGAGGGGTCGATCACATCAATCTTCCTGATACATTCACTAAATATTGCCATACACGTATTCTTTCAATATTCTTGGTATTCCTGATATTCTGTATAATCTCGAATACTTGATGAATTTCAAAATAATTTAACAGGATTAAAAAATTCTTTTTAATTAAAAAAGGTTAAAGTTTATAAATGAAATATTACGAAGCATTTTAAATCATTTTTAAACCATTTAAAAGAGTTTAAGGATCTTCATTTAATTTGAAAATATGTTTATGTATTTAAAAAGATTTTCAGGAGTTTAAAGGGATTTAACGGGAGTTCTTTGATTAAAAGAATTTTTAAGTTTATAATCAAATGTTCTTGAATTCTTCAAAGTCCGTTGAATCTTTTGAAATCTTCGGAAATCCTTTAAAATATCTTGAAATGTTTTTGGATTTAGTTTACATCTTGTTTAAGAACATAACATATACAATCATAATTTTTGTTTCATACTTCAAGCTATAGGCTAGCCGAGAGGCTTTAGGCGTTAGGAATGCGAAACTGATAGGGTTCTAGAAACCCCGCAGCGAATGAAAACTCTCATAGCGTGCAATTATAAATAGTGTACACTGTAAAAAATTTTTCGAAATTTTTCGGAAAAAGGTCGGAACGCTTATAACCGGAACATTTCGAATTTTTTCCTAATTCATTCCGAAATTATTCCAAATTGTAGTTAGATTTTTTCCTAACTAATGAGTAGGACATTTTTTCTATTGAAGTAGGAAAAATTTCCAAATGTAGTACGAAAAATTTCCAAATGGAGTAGGATATTTTTCGGAACAAAGTAGAAAAAAATTTCGAATATAGTTGGAAAAAGTTCTAAGTGTAGTACGGAAAATTTCAGAACGAAGTAGGAAAAAATTCAGAATGTAGTAGGAAAAAACTCGGAGTGTAGTAGGAAAAAACTCGGAATATAGTAGGGAAAAAGTCCGAATGTAGTAGGAAAAAACTCCTAATAGTGGTTAACGATTTTCGAAAAATTTTCTATAAAGTTTAGACATATTTCTGAATTAAAATTGTACGATTTGATAAATTACAAAATACAAAGTTCATAAATTGCATTATAATTTATGAAAAGTTATTTTATATAACATTGTAATATGTTGGAAGTTTCAAATTTAACAATGTTATTTATTAATTTTATGGCTCTTGAATCATTATCGTCAAGTTTCTGGTGTTTCGTCTTCCGTTGACGTTTATTCCCTTTTTGAGGATTCATATCCAGAAGCATTCTGAAATATAGAGAACAAATTTTAAATGATGATTGAAATAAGTATTAATTTCATGTCAGATACTTATTAAATATAACATTTTACTCGAATAAAGAATTTCAATTGAAAACAATATGTGATTAGAATTTACGCATTTTATAATTAACAGGTTGTCCGTTTTAAACAGAGATAAAAAATTCCGGTGATTTCAATTAAATTTAAAAAGTCGTACTAAAAATTTGTCCATTTATAGTAATAAAAACTGAGCTCCAAAGTAAGGCACTCAAAGTGGATCTCTTGAATTTCAAACTTTTAAAATTGAAGTTGAAACATTTTAAACTGAACAATTTTAAATTAATTTCAGTTAAATTGCCATATTAAAAATTTTAAACTTTTATAAATGGTAGAGTTCAAACATGCAGATTGAGTTTTCAAAATTATCTCATTTTAAGAAATGTTAAGCTAGAAACGTTGAAAATAGAGCGATTAAATTTTTTTATAAACTGAATACTTCTGAAATTAAAAGTTAAATTAAATTATTTTAAATGCCTAAAAAGTCCTCAAAATGATTCGAATTTTTCCTAACATTCTTCCTACAATTTTTACAACCTACCGAAATGAAACAGTTTATTTAAAATCTTCCGCATTCATTTTTCATAATTTAGTCAATCTTTCCAAATGTAAATCCTTTTAAATTTAAATTAGGGCGTGGGCTATTTCAACCGAAATTATGGTAAGAATGGCCGGATTTTGCGGTACGTGGTCACTTCGTTTAAATGATTTGAAATCATTCCAAAGTTTGAATTAATTTGACTTTCATCAAAACCTTTAAAGTTTAATTTCTTTATTCATTTTGAATATTTCATTTCTAATTCATGATTTTAAATTAATAGTCACATATTTCTGAACATTAGGTAATTGTTCTTTTTCTCAGTTAAAACATATTAAATTGAATGGGTTAAAAATGCAATATTGAAGACTGAAATAATATATGTAATTTAATAAAAGCCTTTGATCAGGAATGTATTATTTCGAAGTTATTTTAAAATTAAAAATAGTTTATAAAGTTTCGATAGGGCGTTTACATTTGCTTAAAAGTTTCTAATTGAAACAGTTTCATGTTTAACGTTAAAATCTGAAAATTTTAAACTTTTGAACTGATTTCGACTCGTCTTGTAAAATCAATTATTATTCACTTTTTAAATCTTAAAGTTGAATCATGAACTAATCTTCATAAATAAATTTAAAATCATTAACTAGTTTATATTCACAGGTGTTCAATTAAATATGGTTTTTATTTAAAATCTTTGATTTCAAACTTTATTATTTTGAATTGTTTAACTCTTTAATACTGCATTCTTAAAATTCAATAAAAAGGAATAATTGTGCCCGTACACATAGTGACTCAACACAATGAAAAAAACTCCTTGCAAGACCCTGACAGTTTCCAGTAAAATCGTCTTTTCCACCACGACAAAACATGAACATGATTCCTGATACATGGTCGTCCCTGAAAGTAAATGAAAAATGTAATTATTTGTATTTCTCTGAAAAAAGAATCATAAGCTCGTATCTTTTGATATTAATAATTCATTGTACATACCTTTGATAATTAGGATAGGACGAGTCGAATCTCCTGATGTTTTTATTTGGTCCTCAGTAGACTCCGCATCCTGTGAACAATTAAAAAATATAAAAAATTTAATTGATCTTCAATTAAATTAAAAATCTTAAGATTAAGATTAAAGATTAAAGATCTTCAAGGATTTTAAACGATTTCAATATTTTGTAGAAGATTTCAAAATATTTCCCAACGATTCCAAATATTCCAGCGATTTGAAACGTTTAAAAAATAATGTAGAAAGGTATAAAAAATATTTCAAGAAATTTATATTTATTTCAAAGATTTAAAGAATTTTAAAGATTTCAAAAAGGGTAGACTACACCAGATTTCAAAATATTACAATAATTTGAAACAAGCACAAAACATTTCAGAAAGATGTCTTAAACATTTCGAAGATTTCATAAGGATATCTAAAAGATTTCAGAAATTTCAAAGACTAAAAAAGTGTACAGTACATCAGATTTTTTTAAAAGTTTCAAAATATTTAAACGATTTAAAGAATTTTAAAAATTTCAAAAAGGGTAGACTACACCAGATTTCAAAATATTTCAATGACTTGAAACAAGCATAAAGGATTTCAAAAAGATTTCCCAAATATTTCGAAGAATTAATAAGGATTTCAAAAGACATCAGATTACAATTTTTTTTAAATTCCAAACATTGCATGAACTATTTCTTATTGATCATAACCTCAATTATAAACGAATTTTCAAATTAATCACTTTCAATCAGATGGGAATTATTTTCCCCACTAAATCGCGTTCCAGACAACTGAACACAACTGTATTTTCTCAAAACAATACATCATTAGTCTGTCATAAATAAGTCAAAAGGGTATAAATTGACAACTTGAAAAATTTTATACAAATTCGAAATATTTTCCGATAATAAAAATGTAACATTTTCATCAAATATTTTAAATTACCGGAAGTTTGGAATTATTATTCCACACTAATATTTTGCCAATCGTGTTTACTTACAAAATGGTACTGTGGAAGAATAATTAAAAATTATTTTGAATTTTGTCATTTGTCAAATTGCCTCGAGAACATGAATACAAGAGCTAATGGTTTTCATTTTTTTGAAAATAAAAATAATCATTTACCAGGTACCTTTTTGGAATCTTTCCAGAATGTTGCGTTTGAAGATTTCTGAGTGAAATCGATTAATTTTGGAATCTGTTTACAATTTTTGTTATAAAAAATAATAAATATTGAATTGTTACTATTTCTAATTTAGATAATCTCTTTAAAACATATTTTTAATTTTGTCAAAGAGAAACACAACAGAAATGTTTACAAAAATAGTAACTTAACAAATTATGATTATTTGTTATTAAAATATTGCTTTTCAGTTGCCTGGAACATGATTTAGTAGAGAATGTATTTTTTTCTTATTGAAAGTGATTACTTAAGAAATTCGTTAATGATTTTTGTTATGAACGATGAGAAATATTTAACGGTAAACATTGTCTCTATTAAAAAATCTCTCTAAAACATATTTTAAATGCATTTATTAAGAAAAACATCATTACGAATTTTCTGTAAGAATATAAGTTTCAAAAATCAAAATTGATGTTTTTCAAATAAATCGGTTATGTGCTAACTTAAATCTGCAGAATAATTTTCAATAATACATACCTTAAAACGTCTGCATCCGTTAAATTTTCTTCTGCAATTTTCTACTATTTCCAAAAAATGGAATCGAAGGTTTAAGGGGTCCACTCACTCTGCACTACACAACAGTTTCGCTCAAACTATGGATGGAAAATCACTTTCCACAAGCTACACCCTTTCTCCTTAAATTTGAAAATGTCACTATTTTTCCTTATTATATTTCTGTGAAAAAATGTCAAGAGGCCGTATTCGTAAAGCAAGTCTATGAGAAAAAACGCAGGTACCGGATAGCAAGATTCTTCTGCGCGCAGTGGGTTGAAGGCTAATGCGAAACAGATGTGATACAAGCGTGCGTGTCCTATGATTGTAGATTTGAAAACTGAAAACTGAAAACTTTCAGGGCTGTTTGCGAACTCCCCAAATATTTACATTTTAAAAGTGGAAAGGGTTATGAGGTTAATTTTCATTGGTCAAAATTAGTGGTGGATGCACTTGGACACTCCTTCGGTTGACATTATAGATTCTCGGAAAACCCAAATTAGAAAAAAAAATGTTAATAGAGACCAGGTAAAAACGGTTGAGACGGTCCGGGTTGTTTCAGCTTCAATGATTGTAAAAGATTTGCATTGGGAACTGGAAAAAACTGATAAAAAATTGTGCAGTATTTCCCATTTTGTGAGAAGTATTTCCGAATTCACATAAGACATTTTGCACAGCAATATAAAAAATATAAAATCTCTTTGAAAAAAATGCATTTTTTAAACGATGTGGAAAAACTACCTAAAACTTATATAATAATTATAATTATGTAAGAAAAATTTCCGAATTCAGATAAGAAATATTTCATGCTAAAGTGAAAAATATCGAATATTATCGGAAAAATACATTTCGAAATCAAACTGCCAAAATTACTAAAAAGTTCTGTACTAATTCCAAATATATAAGAAAAGCTTTAGAATGCAGATAGAAAATATTTCATGTTGAAGTGAAAAAATATCAAATATTATCGGAAAAATAAATTTCGCAATCAAACTGGAAAAATCACTAAAAAGTTTGGTAATAATTCCAATTATGTAAGAAAATTTTCCGAATCCAGATAGGAAATATTTCATGTTAAAGTGAAAAAATATCAAATATTATCGGAAAAATAAATTTCGCAATCACAATGGAAAAATTACTGAAAAGTTTGCTAATAATTCCAATTATGTAAATAAAATTTCCGAATCCAGATAGGAAATATTTCATGTTAAAGTCAAAAAATATCAAATATTATTGGAAAAATAAATTTCGCAATAAAACTGCAAAAATAACTAAAAAGTTCTGTAATAATTCCAATTATCTAAGAAAAAATTCCGAATCCATATAGGAAATATTTCATGTTAAAGTAAAAAAATATCAAATAATATTGGAAAAATAAATTTCGTAATAAAACTGCAAAAATGACTAAAAAGTTCTGTAATAATTCCAATTATGTAAGAAAAAAATTCGAATCCAGATAGGAAATATTTCATGTTAAAGTCAAAAAATATCAAATATTATTGGAAAAATAAATTTCGCAATAAAACTGCAAAAATAACTAAAAAGTTCT
>NC_046657.1:107258501-107261006 GCF_010883055.1 Belonocnema kinseyi | reverse complement strand
TATTTCATGTTAAAGTAAAAAAATATCAAATATTATTGGAAAAATAAATTTCGCAATAAAACTGCAAAAATTACTAAAAAGTTCTGTAATAATTCCAATTATGTAAGAAAAAAATTCGAATCCAGATAGGAAATATTTCATGTTCAAGTCAAAAAATATCAAATATTATTGGAAAAATAAATTTCGCAATAAAACTGCAAAAATAACTAAAAAGTTCTGTAATAATTCCAATTATCTAAGAAAAAATTCCGAATCCATATAGGAAATATTTCATGGGAAAGTCAAGAAATATCAAATATTATCGGAAAAATAAATTTCGCAATCAAACTGGAAATATTACAAAAAAGTTTTGAAGTATTTCCGATTTTGTTGGAAAAAGTCCTAATCCACATTAGAAAAATTTCCTACATTTTCCGAGATTTATACTATCTCCTAAGCTGTACGAAATATTCCCTAAGCTTCATGAAATACTTCCTAACTGTTCGGAAATTAACCTAAGTATTCGGATAATTTTCTGATTTCTTCGGAGAAATTACGTATTTTTCTCGGAAAAACGTATATCCGACCTTTTTCGGAAAAATTTCATACTAATTAGTATGAAAAATTTCGAAAAATTTTTACAGTGTAGTGATTGTGTAATAGTTAAATAATTATGTGCTTAAAAATGTGGAAAAATATTAGAGTATAATAGTAATATTATAATAATACATAAGATTAATTTTTTGTGGCGAAAAATCGGTTATAATTTTATATAACTGTTCTCTACAGTTTAGGAACTAGTTCAACGTAATGTAAAACAAATGCGATTATAACTTTCATTGATTTTAACTTTTATTAAACTACCCAGCGTATCCTCTACTATAGGATTGGTTCTAAGAAATTTAATAAATATTTTTTTCCGTGTGCAAATTAACTTGAAACATTTCGCAAATGTCACTAAGACTTCTTCTTACTCTACTTTTGTTAATTTTTCGTCCAATAATTTTATTCTATACAGGAAGGTAGAGTGTGGAGCGTTAAATTAATAACAAAAACTAAGCCTCTATTTTGACGCCCTAAATGGAAGATTTGGAAATTTGTGCCCATAAGAGCGCTAAAGTAGGGGAAAAACAGTATGGAAATATCCTCTACTTCAGCGATTCCCAAACTTTTTCGCTCTTTCTGGGGAGCGGTAGGGCCGCCACCCTCCAATTTTTTTCATAATACTTAAACCCAAGGGGGGCACTTAAGAGCCTGTGATACAGGGATGTGTTGGCTTGTCGCACTCGACCTTCCCATTATAAGAAAATTAGAGCCGAACAGGAAAAATGGAAAACTTAGTGAAATATTCATTAGTGAATTTTAATAGGCAGCGTTAGATTTTCTGGACTATGACGAGAACATTAGAAAAAGATAGACAGAAACCGGTTAATAACTTCAAGAGTCATTGTACTTTTCCAATTTAAATTTAATTGTATTATACCTTCATAACTTCAGTTATTGTAACAGGTCTCAATCTCAGAACAATGAAAGGCATCCATGCTAGGTCAAAAAAAAAATCCCATGCTCACAGAGGGGACCCTGCCTTGGAGCCTACCGATCTACCCGCCCCGGGTTGGCATCCCTCTACCGCCGGGTAGCCACCCTTAGCCCAGACGCCATACCCAGTCCTGTCGGAACTTATATGTCGCCAAAATATTTTGAGTGATTCGTATGCAGAATGATCACCTGATTCCGAATCGGTGTGGTACGTCTTCGGCAGATTGTGCGTTCTCGAGATATTCGCAATTAATCAATTTTTTTATTACTCCTGATGAATGATTTTCCATTAAGCGTATTTCGATTTTTTTCTGCACTTCATTAGCTCATTACAGGACGAATAAAAAACGTTCAAACATATTTGCCCTCCGACGAATATTTATTGCGCAATAGCAACTAATAGGCTAAAAAATTGGAAAAAAATTCTATCTGCCATATCTTCAAAAATATGATCTAAAAGAGAAATTTTTTTTATTTTATGAAAATAACAGCTAAAATACAAACTTTTTATGATAAAACTATTTTTCTAAAGTTAATACTTTCCTGGCAAAATTGAGTTTTATTGGTTGAAATTCTGCGGTGTGATAATAAATAGTAATTTTTAGTAAATTAAATTCATGTTAGAGATAATATTTTTGCTTAAATATATTGTTACTGTTCCCAGATTCAAAGTTTCTGTGAAATTATAGTGAAATTGTTTAAATTTAAGCAACGACGCATGAATAATCAATTACGGGGGTTCAAATACTGACAACTTTTCTACAAAAAGTTAAAAATGTTTGAAATTCAGCATGATACTTCTCTAAAGTACCACTAAAACAATGATGTTAAGAAAAAATTGTTTATACAAAAATTGTAACCTGTAGAACAATCTAAATTCCAATTATTTACGAGGGTAGTTCAATAAGTCCTTAGAATGACCAACAGATGGCGCGCGAATCGCTTCAAATCATCTGTTTTCAGTCAGCACCACTCCCGACTAGATAT
>NC_046657.1:107251234-107258401 GCF_010883055.1 Belonocnema kinseyi | reverse complement strand
TTGAGGAACATCCGAAAACGCACTTTTCTGAAGGATTAAAAAAACTTGAAAAGCGATTGACCAAGTGTATAGAGCTCCAAGGAGATTATGTTGAAAAATAAAGAAAAAATTACCCAAAAAAAATTGTTTTTATACTTCATTCTAAGGACTTATTGAACTACCCTCGTATATACAGTTTTATATGTAGTGGAAACTTAGCACGAAGCTTGAACAGTCTTAAATATTATTTAAAATCCAGTCATAGAATTTAAATTTCTTAATTTTTATTCATTTAGTAGTTAAATACTTCTCTTTTTTTAAGAATTCGATAATGGGTTCGATAAGTAACATTTTAAACTCGGAAGCGCTCATCTGGCCGGCTGGTTCGGACCCCATGGGCGTGGAAATAGAAAATGCTAGCAGAAGGGTTCATGGGTCCATTCGGCACTGTGAAACTATTTTGCTGTTATAAGAAATAAGAAATTAATTAATTTCTACAAAAATAATGTTCTTTTATTTCCTTGAAAAACTAGAATCAGAATAAAATTAAATAAGGGTGAAAATTATTTTCAGTTTTTAATATTTTACAGAAAACTTAGGATGAAGTTTCCTTTTGGAACTACTATCGGCGAGAAAATGCGAGTCCTCTGGCTTTGACGTTGAATAAATGTGTGAAGAAAAAACAGCAGGTTAATGAAAGAGGTATCATTTTAAAGGTGCCAATGTTGTACGTTAATGAGCCAAAAAGTAATATCCCAAAAAATTATTTGTAGCTTACATATCTGAAAATACGATGAAAAGTGAGGAAATTTGATGGCTTTTAAAAACAGTGAATTTTAAAGCATAGTTTTTAATTGAAAAAATAATAGGAAAAATACGAAGAATTCATGTTAGTAGATTGAACTTTTCTGAACAGATTGCCGTTGAAAAATTTGCAAAATATGAATAATTGTTCGTTTTTTGTGAATAAATATGCGACCGCACTGTCTTCAGTTCTAATGAAGATAATGAAGTGGTTCAAATTGGAGGTAGTTAGTTGAACTATCTGTAATAATTTACAGTTTGAAGGAATTATGTGCTTCTTGTTGTCTTCGTACAATTTGCGATATATGAAGTCAGTTTTTTATATAGGAAAGCAAGTGCGAGAGCCCAGCGTGGTGCTGATTTTTCAGGGGATCGTCCTCGGTTTTGCTTTTAGCCCGACCTACTCAACTTGTGTCCTTCAAATGGAAAATTATTACAGATAGTTCAACTAACTACCTCCATTTTAAATCAATTATATTCATTAGAACTGAAGATAGTGCGCTCGCATATTTATTCACAAAAAACGAACAATTATTTATATTTTGCAAATTTTTCGACAGCAATCTGTTCAGAAATGTTCAATGTACCCACATGAATTTTCTCATATTTTTCCTATTATTTTTCCAATAAAAAACTATGCTTCAATGTTCACTGTTTCTAAAAGCTATCAAATTTCCTCACTTTTCATCGTATTTTCAGATCTGTAAGCTACAAATAATTTTTTGGGATATTACTTTTTGGCTCATAAACGTACAACATTTGCACCTTTAAAATGATACCTCTTTCATTAACCTGCCATTTTTTCTTCACACACTTATTCGACGTCAAAGCCAGAGGACTCGAATTTTCTCGCCGATAGTAGAAAACGTTTCAGAAAAAAAATAAAACAATAAAGTAATGGGAGACTCACTTCGAAATTATATATTTCTTCGAATCATAGAGATATTTAACTATTTTTTTTCTACTTAGGAATGTCTCACATTTTTTAATTTTCATTTTTGTAGAAAAAATTCGAAGTAATTTAAAGGAAGTGTGTGTATCTACATAATTCAGCTATTAGTGCCGAAGTTTCGGTATATTTTTGCAGATTTCAAATAAAACATTTAGAAGCTGTTTAAGAATTATGAAAGGCTTCAAAAGAATAAAAATATTTTCTTAAGATTCTTCGGAAAATAAAAAATGATTCTTTATTTTTTTCTCATTCTTTTATGAGAATATTTAAAAAGATTTTCAAAGATTTCCAAAATTGTAAAAAAGAACGTCGAATATTCGAAGGAATTTGTTTGACATTTATAAAATTTACTCTGAATTGTAAGAACAATTAAAAAATATCTTTTTAAATCAATCAAATTTTGCTTGTCATGTTCAAAAAATTTTGGTAACTTAAAAAAATTCCTTTAAAATATTCCAAATTCTGTTTTGAAAATTGTGGAAATCTTTGAAAATATTTTCTTAAAATATTATTTAACATAAGAAATCATTTTACATTTTTCTTGGAATGTTCAAAAAATGTTTTATTTTTTATTTTGAAGACTTTTAGAATTCTGAAAAAGCTTCTAAAATTTGTATTTGAAATTTGCAAAATTCTACATTTTGTTTTAAATGAGGCTGTAGCAAATGCTCGAAAATTTCGATGCGAATAGGCAAATGTTGTCAGAACATGCAACTCTTTTAAATTATTTAAAATCATTTTAAATTTTACATTAATTTTGAAGCTTTTTAAAACTTAAAGTGACTCAAGTTTTTCCTATAAATAATAATCAGGATTTTCTAAAAATTGTATGAAAAAAGTCATTAGTTTTGAAAGATATTTATAAATTCAGAAAAAATTATTAAAAATTTGAAAAAGTTTAAATTAAATTCTAGATTTCTCAGGATTTTAAAATAAAATGTTGAAGGTTTTCAAGGATGCTTTAAAGTCTTTAAAATAATTTAACTTCTAATTTTAGAAGTGTTGAATTAAATAATGTTAATTATTGAATTTTTAATGTTTCTAACTTAAACTTTCTTTAAAAAATCTAATTTTGAAAATCTGAACGTTCATTGATTGAATGTTCAACTTAAAACAGTGAAAATGATGACGCCGATTTATATTTTAGGAACTGAATTTGAATCTTTGAACTCTATAGTTTATAAAAGATAAAAATTCTAAATTTTGCAGTATATCTGCATTTCATTTTAAATTGTGTAATTGAAAAGTGTTAGTACCTAACTTCCCTTTTATACGTGCAAATTATTGAGCATTTGGGTATAATATTTTTAAATTTTAAAACGAAAAAAAGCAAGAGTTCCACTTTGAGTGCTTTCATTTGTAATATATTTTTTATTACTTAAAATGGAATCTTTTTAGCTTTGGAGATAAAATTTGTTTATTTTATTGACCATGACAAATTTTTGCAAACTTGGAAAAAAACGGGAAAATTTCCGAGGTTTTTCTTCTTCGATTAAAATGGCCACACCGATGATATCATAAATATATTAGATGAATGATAAATAATTTAGAGATATTACTCGTACTATACATACTGGCACGATATGTAACTGCATATACAATAATAATGTACATGAAAAACTATTTCATAATATTAATCTTATAAATGAGTCTGCATATTGTGGCTGAGTGGGCCCCCAACCCTTGCTCGGTATCTACGACGATTCGATGCCAATGGTTTTTAACCTGGCCGGTCGTTAGCAAGATTCCCAGTTTTCGGCATCACTTATAGCCCCATTGTCAAACTCTCCCAAAAAAGGAAAGTTGATAACTATAAAATAAATAAAAATTAAGAAATTTAAATTCTATGACTGAATTTTAAATAATATTTAAGATTGTTTAAGCTTCGTGCCAAGTTCCCACTGCATATAGAACTGTAGATAAATAATTGGAATTTAGATTGTTCTACAGGTTACAATTTTTGTACAAACAATTTTTTCTTAACATCATTGTTCTAGTGGTACTTAAGAGAATTATCATGCTAAATTTCAAACATTTATAACTTTTTGTAGAAAAGTTGTCAGTATTTGAACCCCCGTAATTGATTTTTCATTCGCCGTTGCTTAAATTTAAACAAGTTCACCATAATTTCACAGAAACTTTGTGTCTGGGAACAGCAATAATATATTTGAGCAAAACTATTGTTTCTAACATGAATTTAATTTACTAAGAATTACTATTTATTATCACACCGCAGAATTTCACCCAATAAAACTCAATTTTGCCAGGAAAGTATTAACTTTAGAGAAATAGTTTTTATTATAAAAAGTGTGTATTTTAGCTGTTATTTTCATTAATTAAAAAAATATTTCTCTTTTAGATCATATTTTTGAAGATATGGCAGATAGAATTTTTTTCCAATTTTTTTGCCTATTAGTTGCTATTGTGCAATAAATATTCATCGGAGGGCAAATATGTTTCAACTTTTTTTATTCGTCCTGTAATGAGCTAATAAAGTGCAGAAAAAAATCGAAATAAGTGTAATAGAAAATCATTAATCGGGAGAAATTAAAAAATTGATTAATTGCGAGTATCTCGAGAACGCACAATCAGCCGAAGACGTACCACACCGATTCGGAATCAGGAGATCATTCTGCATACGAATCACTTAAAATATTTTGGCGACATATAAGATCCGACAGGACTGGGTATGGCGTCTGGACTACCTAACCAGAATAGCAGTTTGGGAATCGCTGCTCTACTTTACAACCTTAGCCCCTACAAATATTAGCGTGAAGGTGTAAAAGCTATTACAGGGTTCCCGTCCAGCCCCTTCACCCTGCCGTTGGGGGGTCTATTGTTTCGGCCGAGTCGAGTGCTGGCGGTATAGTCTTCTTCAACAAGATGCAAGGTTCGCACTGCGAACCCTACACAGTAGTACCCACCATCGCGATACACTAGAAAGAGAAAGAGAGACACTAGGAAAAGGAAAAGGAAGGAAAGACAATTGCAGGACTACATATCAAGAGGCCCCGTCATCTTTTTTGATTGAACATTCAATAGTTTGGTCGAAAATTCATCACTTGTGGAAACTGAAAAAACTAAATGGAAAAGTCTTTTATTATTTTTATTATTAGAAAACTATTATTAAAAATGTTATATAGGCTTAGCGGCCAATAACGACAGCAGCCAATAACAGACGCGAATTTTTGAAATGCAGCTAAATGATTGGACCAGACTCCGTTAGTCTAGTCGCCGCTATAAACCAGTCGTCACTCATATTTTTGTATGCTCTAATAGGTCCCCGAGATAAATTTTGTTCAAATGGTCCAAAAAATGTCTCCCGAATATGAATATCTTAGTATTTTATAAGCCGTTGATGTATTTCTATCCCTAATGAGGAAGGAATCCCTGGCGGACTGAAGGAACCGAACTATTGACTGCTACTTACAGGCGATGCGTTTGAAGTGTAGCAGTGAACAGGCGTTATACGTCTCATATATTTTTTGAACTTTTCACCGTTGCAAAAAAAACTATTGTGATTATTCCGTGACCTTTTATATGGAATTTTAACGTAGAATCCGAATTTCAACCATTTAAAAGTTGATTTTGCTGTTTTTTCGAGTTTTTTTAAAAAGGAACTGAATGGGAACCCAATGGAGTCTTTACCCGTACCTTGTAGAGGCTCCATTCGGTTCCTTCGGGCCGCCAGCGCTCGACTCGGACGAAACAATAGACCCCCCAACGGCAGGGTTAAGTGGCTGGATGGAAACCCTGTGATATCTTTTACCCGCGTGAAGTGTCGAAAGTAGGGCCTATATTTCGACACGTGTAATCACAGAAGTAGCCATTAACAGAGGATCGCTTAACTATGTGTTTCCCTTGAAGGGCAGAACTGGTTCATTGAATAGAGAATTGATAATTTTAAAGCTTTTGAAATAAGACAGTATAATTTTAAAATATAAAAATGTTCTCCGTAAATTCAAGTTACAGTAAAAAGTTATGAATGAAATTCTCCTACGTTTTTTTTATTTTAGGAAACGAGGAAAATAGATAGCAATATTCCTCGAAAAGAAAAAGTTTATTCCTCTAAAAGTTTGGGGCTCAAATCTATTGTTTTCCAAGGCAAGAGATGAGACAGGTATTGTGTTTTTCAACAAAAACATAATTTGACCAAAGTTAATTATTTTCATTTTAAAATTCTGCCATTATAATTTAAGCTCAGAATTCATCTATTTTGTTTGAAAATTCTACTGTTTGGTGGTAAATTTAATTGTTTTGATGAAAATTCGACTAGATTGTGAAAAATCGACTTTTTAGTTGTTGTAAAAAAACATATTTTTTAGTCGAAAATTCTAATGGTGCGTTGAAAATTTTTCTTTTGAACAGAGAATTTATCCTTTTTTGTTGCTTGAAAATTGAAGTTTTGTAAAAGATGCAAACTGTTTCTTAAAAATTTACGGTTTTGTTTTAAAAAAGGCAAATGTTTTTCTAAAACCAAGGACTTTTTGTTACAAAAAAGTTTAGGGCAATAATTATAGCTTGTTTAAAGACTTATAATTTTGTCCTCAACCATCTTTTAATAAGAACTAATATTTTGGTGTAACTTATCGAAAATACCATGCAAAATATCCAAAATTTAAATTTTGAGCCATACGATGCAAAATACGAGAAAAAGTCTAAAGGAGGAATTATAGGTTTTGTCAATTCCAGAACATTTTTATATTACTTGCCATCTCGGTTTTATTAATTGAAAATATGATGAAAAAAATAATAACAAATTAAAATTTTGAGCCAAACGACGTGAGGTGCGAAAAACAATCAATTCTGAATTTAACCTCCGAAACCATATAAAGTACGTCCTTGACGTTTCAAAGCATAGACAACGTCCATGGCAGTGACAGTCTTTCTCTTGGCATGCTCAGTATAGGTGACTGCATCACGGATGATATTTTCAAGGAATACCTTCAAAACACCTCGAGTTTCCTCGTAGATCAAGCCAGAAATACGTTTGACTCCACCACGGCGAGCCAGACGACGGATGGCGGGTTTCGTAATACCTTGGATGTCATTTTTTCAGTAAATACGTTGGTAGGCTCAACAAAAAAGCAAAACTCTGAATGCTAAAGACTTCAAATGTGCGCGATTATATAGACACCGGAAACCAAGTTCCCCACTAACGGACTGATGCACTTTCCCCCCTCTTTTTTCTCACTGACGAATAAGCCAAGGCATATGGTCTCTTTGTATGCAGATGTTCCTCCCTTCTCAAACCTGAATGATCTATCAGATTAGAAATGGCGCGGCTATATAATAGCGCTCATTGCAAGTATTGTATCAGGATCACAACAAGATTCGGTCTCGTACCGTAGTAGAGAAAACACGCACAGTCCGAAAAGTCACCGGTCGTTGCTAATGGTACACTGATAGATTCTGGTGTATCAGGACGCACG
>NC_046657.1:107244575-107251134 GCF_010883055.1 Belonocnema kinseyi | reverse complement strand
CCGTGTCCGAAATTCTGGCAGTTGTGACACTGAGTAACTTTTCTGGAATTTCTATACTTTTCCCATTTGACTTTGATATAACAAATGTATTTTATGTCCCAATAAAATTTATTACTTGAGAGTTGAACTCTTATATTGCTCTATCACTAGGGTCAGTTTGTATTTCGAGAAACTTGGGGCGGTTTATTGAACTCTCCATAAAGGATAAACCTGAGTGATTCCCGACTCGTATGCTTTGCCAGTTACCTGGCAAGCAGCAGGTAAGTATACCCTCACCATTGCGGGCGATCGTCTTTTCCTCCACGGCTCTCTGCCTAACCTTCCCCTTTCACTGCGCAACGACACTTACCGAAGTGATGTCCCCCATAAAGATAATGCATTTGTCTGTCATATTACCCATTTCCTTACAATTGAGTTAATCAATCAATTTTCGATTGTTTTTTTTCGTTGGTAGAGCTGTTGTAAATTTAAGAAATAAACCGCATTTTTCGAAAATTATTAAAAGAATATTATTTAAAATAATGATAACTTGATAATCGCTGGGTGATGTTACTGAACCTCAAAACTTAGTTTTGTAGAAATTGTTGATGTACATTGTTGTCTTTAGAGTTTAGTGTCAAGCGAATCGAAAACAAGCGACTTGTTTCAAACGTTTTGGCACATAATGGCGATCCTTGTCAATGAGTTTTCTTAAATCTGTGAAAAGTACATAATTTCTTGCAGGTATGCTCCTTTACAATTGAAAGTACTATTCTTTAAAAAAATCTCTTAACGAAGAACAACTAATGAAAAAACAATTAAAATGTAGTAGGAAAATCTTGGAACAAAATTTATAAACAATTTTTTTTAAGTTTTCAGAGAACACTGCAGTCAAAGAACTCTTAAAATTATTTTTTAGCGATAAGAGAAATAGCGTTATTCAATGCATTTTTCTGGTGTGATGAGGAATTATTTCTATGAAAGTCAAATTTTTTCTCTTGAAAGCCGTTTTGTAGTAAAAATACAAGATTAAAAAAAAACTTTGTAGCTAAATAATTATTTAAATATTTTTTTAAAACTTTTCTTTTCCTTATATCAACGAAAAGTTGAAGCCAATTTTTTCACAGTAGTAGAAATACAGATTGGCGAGAAAATTCTACTTCAAAAATGTTTCCTCGATTTCTTATACACAAATTTTCCTTTAACAAAGTTTTGTGTTTCTTAAAATATTTAAATTTTTCAAAATGTTCATAATTTCAATTTTTTAAATTGAAATGTACTGAGTTTCTTGTTTTAAAATTGTGTTTATGAAAGAAAGCATTTCCAAAATCACACTGTAGCAAAAAATAAATTTGTAAAAAAGAGCATTGTAGTTATATAATTATATAATTTTGCTTTTAATCCATGAGAATTATCTTTGTAAAAGTAACAATAATTGTTCGCCTTTAAAAATAAACTTTTTGTCGTTAAGAAAAGAACATTTTTTAAAGAATACTTAAATAATTATTCAACTACAAAGTTTTGTGTAATTTCATTTTTTTACTACAGATTCATTTTTAAAGGGACTGCAATGTTTTTCGGACAACTTAAAAAAAATTTGTTAAAAAATCTTACTACTACATTCTAGTTTTTTCATCAATTTGTATTTCTTTAAAATACATTGTTTTAATAATACTCAATGATTTATCAATAGTTATTAATAAAATCAAATTAAATTTAAATAATGAAGTAAAATAATGTATATAATTTAGAAACTGAGATATTAATCAAAGAATAACACTTCTAATTGTAAAACTGCGTACCTACAAGACGTTATGTACTTTTCGCAGATTGATTAGAACTCACTGATAAGGGTCACCATTGTGGACCGAAACTTACGTTTGTTAACTTAAATTAATTATTATCTCACTACAATTTAAAAGTGGATCAAAAGTGAAAATTTTTAGAAAAAACTGCAACATACGAGAATAACTGTAAGAGAATATTGTATTGTGCGTATAATTGACAAAAAGTAGAAAATTGTTTAATTTTTCGTCCATACAATGTGCATATATCATATTTATACATTATTAGATTGTAAATAATCTAATTATGTATATTTAAATGATTTTCTTGGACATACTGATATTCTTTAAATAGGAATAGATATAAGTTGGAAGACAAAGGGATTATCTCAAAAGGGGACATAGCATCGTGTGCCTGGAGCATCTTCGAATCCAGTGAGGGGTAGTGTCGCTGCACACTGGAAGGGGAAGGGTACGCAGGTAACCGTGGAGGAAATGATGAATGCCCACCATTGCATCTAGCGCGTTACCCCTCACTTGCTTGTTCTCACCGGGAATTTATATCTTACTTAGAATGCTGGCGTACCTGAGATATTTAAACTGTACGTTGTACACAGAAGTTGTAAATTTTATTTTCCGCATCCCCGACACTAAATTTAAGCAGATGTCCTTTTTGGTTCCACTTTAAGAATTTCTCAATTAGTTTATCATTCCGAAATTCGGAGATATTTAGCTTCAAAGACGCGTAAAATGAATTTAAATTAAAAAAAGGTTTGGTTGGAAATTCAACTGTTTTGTTGATAAATCGTCGTTTTAGTTTGAAAATTCAACAGATTGTGGCTTCTTACGAAACAACAGTAGAAGGAGAATGGTGACGAAACTGGACAACTAACAAAATAGGAATTTTTCGAAAAAGGGAAAAAGGAGCCTGTAAAATAGAAATCCTCGTTAAAAGATGAAGCAAGTATCCACTTCCAAGATAAAGTATTGCTTAAATTAATTAAAAACAGTTTTATTACAAAAATTTATCGACGTCTGATGAAATATGAAATATGTCATATGAAATATGGGTATGCTGAATGATAATAACAAATTATTTTTTCCTGACAAAATAAAAGTTGAAGATCGTGATATCGGTGATATAACAGCCTGACAGACTTGTTTTGATAAAAATCCTAAAAAATAAAAACATTTTATATTATTTCTTTTGTAATTATATATGATAATAATTTTAAAAAATATCGCTAAACTAAAATGTTTTTCAAAATTGTGAATGATAATACGATTATATTCCAAAACAATCCCTTTACCACAATAGGAAATTAATTTGCTATGAATTTTTTATGTAATAAACCCATTTTTGATCAAAATGGTGTTTACTCACTTCTGTGCTGCTACTTTTAAGTTACGCTTTTCTAAGAGAGTTAATTATAAATAAGTTTTGATGGAAAGATTTTACTAATTTTTTCCGCAAAATGTCAATTTCTTATTTTTGTTTTTGATAATAAGAATATTAAAAATTTTGTGAATACATTTTTCCACATATTTTTTCAATAATTGTGAGGATAATATTAATATAAGCAAATTAAGAAACTCAAAAGGAAGTGAAATTGTATTTGATTAACACTGAAACACATCTTCTGATTATAATCTATTATACATATTAACACATTTGTAGATACGAGAGCAGGATAATCAGTATTATGGTTTTGATTTTAATGTATAAATACAGTTTTTTTCTACGATTTCACAGAAAACTTAAAAAGATGTCTGAAGATTTCAGATATGTTAGAAAGAATGCAGAAAATTGTAAAGAAATTTTCTTTAGTTTATAGAATGTTATGAAATCTGTGGAATAATTACTAAGTTTGACGTTTCAAACTTTAGAAATTTGGAAGAAATTATGAAATATTTTATATAGTTTCGAAAGCGTTTCCAAGTTTGAAAAGTTCATTATCAATTTGATTGAAATCTATATAATTTTATAGAACAGGGAATTGATTTTAATACTTCATCAACGCTTTACGGAGTTTTAGATCTTAAGAATATCTCAAAAAAATAATAAAAATTGTTGCTCAAAAGTACAAAAGTGTGCAACTATATTATCTTCAGTTCTAATACAGATATAAAAGCGATTCAAACTGCAAACTGTAATGCATATGCTCTGTATTTATTTTCAATCACCCAGAAGGATGTGTTTGTCTTATTTTTTGTGAAAATCGCGATATTTTTAGACATTTTTTTGTTGGAAAAAAGTGACAGAAAGCAGTGGGGGGCCTTTTTTTGTTTTACTGTCGACCGCTGGTGCCATTCTTCGACCCCTGGTTCTGAATACTTGGATGACACCTGACCACGGGTCGAAGAAAGGGACCAGCGATCGACAGTTTGTTTTTTCCACATGGAAAATGAATTGCGGCAATGATAAAATTGGTTGATTGCAAATAAAGAATCAAAATACAAAAATTTGCAAGTATTTAGAAAAATAGAATCTATTTTATAAAAAATGATCTTATTTCTACTCAATAATCTTTCAGAAGTAGTATTTTATCTAGACAATACAAATAGTTTTCACAAGTGTGAAGTTGGTTTTTGGTAATGTGCATGCAGTATTCTTAATAAATTAATAGAATATTTCAGTAATGAAAAATTCGATCTCAAAGAGTTCATTATAAAAATGTTCACATGATGTATGTGTCACAATTTGTATGAGAAATCATTTTTATTTCCTGTTTGCGTTTCCAATTAATTAATTTTAATTAATAGTATAAAAATAAAGTCTGTCATATTTCTGGCATTCTTTAGTTTTAAAACTTTCGCGACAGTGACAAGTATACGAGTACGCCGCGCGGCTGCATGCGTGGATACGTCTGCGCACCAACACTTTTCATTCTTTTAGAAAATGATAAAAATTACTATAATTTCGTTATTTTTAATTGTTAAACAATAAACGTGGACTACAAAATACCACCAAACGATTTTGGAGTGATTCGTGCTAACAAAATTCAAAATAGTAAAATTTTGGGGTGCTGGACATTTTTTTCAAAGTTCCTTATCTTTCTCAATTTTGACCACCAAATGATTCGATATGAAAAAACTAGTTGTTTTTTTTTCATAGTTGCTGTGCCAACTTCACGTCGATGTGTGAAATGTGTATCTTAAAGAGCAATGGCAGATTGCTGACGCTAGCTTAAAGGTACCAGTGAATCGGAGAAGGGATTATTTTACGATTCACCAAAAAATATTTCATTATCGTTTAAAAAACGACGGTTAATCGTAATACTATTATGGGATCCGCTGCGCTACAATACGCCATCTATTTTTTCAATGCGGCCAAAATATCAACTTAATCTAACTTATCAGCTGCTTATATATTTTTTAGAAAAAATGACATATTTCAAAACTTAAAATCATTTTGTTAAAGTTTGAAAAAGAATTTGGACGATTTTGAAGCGGAATGGTAATTAGTACCATTACAAAGTTTTATGAAAAAAGATTTTGAAATAGTTAAAAAAAATGTACATCTTTCAATGTTCGCTAATAATGTTGTAGTCTTTCGAGCATTTAAAAAGGTTACACGATTGTAAAGCCACATTTTTGTCCTTAAATTCGTGGAAAAATGTTTTTCATGATTGAGCGGAAGTGATCAAATCTAGAATTTTTGTTCATGTTTAAAAGTTGCAGTCTAACAAACTTTAACATTAAATTTCATAGGTCAGAGAATCTTTGAAATTTTAAGTAAAAATTTGAAAAAATACTCTTTTTCTCCTGAAGAAATTGAAGACAAAAGGAAATTCTAGATTGAGCAGTATGTAATAGTTACCATCTATAGGAAATTCCAAAACCAGGCCTTTCCCTATCTTTATTTTGTATTTTTAGAGCTTGCTTTCTTAAATAGCATGACAGCAATACGATTGGACCACATATATGCATCAGAATTAAATACCATTCCAACGTTAAAACATTTGTTGGCCCTGAGAAGGGCCGATTGTAAAAGCAGTAAATGAATTTGAAAGTTAAGCCTTCTTTTCAGTCTTCTTTGGCAAAAGAACGGCTTGAATGTTAGGGAGAACTCCACCTTGAGCGATGGTGACACCAGACAGAAGTTTGTTCAATTCTTCGTCGTTTCTGATGGCCAATTGCAAGTGACGAGGAATAATCCTCGATTTTTTGTTGTCACGAGCGGCATTACCAGCCAATTCCAGAACTTCAGCGGCCAAATATTCCATGACAGCTGCCAAGTAAACTGGAGCTCCTGCACCTACTCTCTCGGCATAATTTCCTTTGCGAAGGAGACGATGGAGTCTTCCAACGGGGAACTGAAGTCCAGCTCTGCTAGAGCGAGTCTTTGACTTGCCACCCTTTGCACGACCTTTTCCACGACCAGACATTTTAAAATGATTTTTACGCTTACGAAATGCTCACGACAAACTCAATCAACGCAATGACCAAAAAATCTTTAAATTCACGTTTTACGCACTATGGTGAGGATACGGCGCACGAAGGAAGCGCTGAACGAAGTGGGGAGAAACAGGTAATGATTGCTTCTGCCTACCCGATGCACCGATCTTGCATCATCCCCACTCCAGTCTGCGACAATTGAATCGCCTTCCCCACCGTGTGGCTTTTAAGTAGACGGCTTTAGAGACGAACCAACAATTCGCTCTGAATTTTCGTTCTGTATAGACATCTGTGTCTCTGAAAGTCATAATGGCCCCTAAAGCCAGTGGTAAAGCAGTGAAGAAGGCTGGCAAAGCCCAGAAAAATGTTGCTAAGACTGACAAGAAGAAGAAGCGTAA
>NC_046657.1:107242294-107244475 GCF_010883055.1 Belonocnema kinseyi | reverse complement strand
TTCCCGTTTGGCTCATTACAACAAGAGATCCACCATCACATCTCGGGAGATCCAGACTGCTGTGAGACTTATTCTTCCTGGTGAACTTGCCAAGCACGCCGTTTCTGAAGGTACCAAGGCTGTCACAAAGTATACCAGCTCTAAATAAATGTTGTTAACATTTTTCTGAACCAATAAATCGGCCCTTTTCAGGGCCAACACATTTTTTAACGGAGGAGCCATTTCTTGTTCAAATTTCATGCTATTTGATTAATTTTGTTACGCACTCGTTATATACATTGAAATCACGATATAACGCTCTTCAAGGAACTACTCTTACTAATAATAATATATCTAATAATTTGTGAAATATAACAATTTTAAGCAATTACACGTAGAAAGGGGATCCGGTTTTTCTAGAATAAAATAGTCGGAGAATGAATAATGCTAAAACTACTAAGATACACTCAGTGAAAATTCCTAGAATGTTTTGTAATTAATACTTAACTGTAATAAATTGTTGATAAAAATATTTATTAAGGCATTTTTATTACAATTTGTTTTGATTTTTTTTCATGAAAAATGAGTGGTTGAAAGAGTGACAACAAAGTTACTCTATTGTTTGAACCTCCCTAGCGACCTAGGGAAAAAGAAAAATATATGTTACAGGTATCAAATTACTCGTCATTCAAAACCAAAATGAGCATCGCTTTTCGTTTTTTAAAGATTTCCAAGAATTACCTCAACTTAAAATACAACTTTAGCTTCTGGAATATAAGGATAGGAGTAGAGATGTGTAGCTATATCAAAGCTCCACAAGAGATTAGTGTATTGAGAATTTAAATAATAGTGAGAGGATATTAATAAAACGTTAAGATTAATAATGTTGCGGGTTAGTGCGTGCAAAACGCTTTTTCCGTACGAAGAGTCGAACTTAGAAAAACAGGTTTACTTATTCGATAAATTGAGCCTGTGATTAATTATTAAGAGAAATTATACTTAATGCTAATTAATTGTTGCGTAATTAAACAAGGTAAAAGTTGGCAGTTACAATAAATATAAAATTTTTTGGTTTCGCAACTAAAGGAGGGCCGGGAATTGGGAAATGAGACCGTATGGACACCCCTCTAATACAGCGCTGCTGAAGGTCAGTGAACTTGTCAGCATAAAATAAAACACCAACAAGAAGACTCGGTTGAAAACCCCCCTTCGCTATTAATCGAAGTTTCTTGGGGTGAATTTTCTATCTAGACGCAAAGATATTTTACCTAGATGCGGTAAGGGTCTAGGTATGCCACATGTCACGAGAGTGGCCCTATCGTCGAATTTGTGGCTTCGGTTTTTTCCGGTACTTTTCGGCCTAATTCGGCAATGCCGCTGCGTTTAAGTGGATTATTTTGATCACATGCCACGAGGTAACGCAATAAACACAGCTTTGTTCGAGCGGGAACTTGAAATTTCTCAATTATTATGGATTATTTCTTTATTCTCTAGGACTGAAAATAAATTTTCTTCATTTGAACATATTCTTAGTATAAGTAATTTTTTCGTATTAATTGAAAAAGTAGAATATAGTGTTATATAAATTAAGCATGAAAAGATGATAAAGATAATTCGGTATAAAATATAGATCTAGAAAGAATGGGATGATTTTACCATTGTATGACAAATTTTACTGTTTTTTATAATAAATCAATAATATTAATAATAATAGCATAAAAGTAATTGAAGTTATTGATTGAAAATCCTAACCTTGAAATTCCATCTTTTTATTTTTATAATGAAAACTTGTGAAAAGAAAAAAGATAAAAAGTTTTGTTTTAATATTGTATTCCTAAAGAGGATAATTCGAATATTTACGTGAACATTCCGGACAATTCAAATAATCCTTTTTATGCAAAATAAATATTCATTTTATTTTTATATTTCTATTTAATAAACAGGAAACTGAAAAATGCTTAAATATAATATCAAAAAATGTTTTCTTTTATTATTTTATTCATAAAAAGTATGATACTTGGAATTTTTATGTAAGCATTCCGGACAATTCAAATAATTCTTTTTATGCGCAACAAATATTCACTTCTTTTTTCATATTTCTATTTAAAAGATACAAAACTAAAAAATGCCTAAATATATATTCAGCTAATTAATGAATTATTTAATTAGTAATATTATTCGCAAAATTATTTTTTGCAAGCA
>NC_046657.1:107240721-107242194 GCF_010883055.1 Belonocnema kinseyi | reverse complement strand
TTTAGGATAGCTGTGAATATCTTATAAAGCGTGTTCAGACAAGTTATTGGCCTATAGTTCTTTGGGTCAGCTAAGTTGCCTATTTTCGGCAGGAGTATTGTGGACCCTTCCACAAACCACTCTGGAATCGGCTCTTCCGACTTCAAATATAAAGTGAAAATACGGGCCAAATGCTGATGGGTTAAAGAAAACTTCTTCCACTAGAAGGTTTTGATACAATCTGGTCCCGGTGCGGAATAGTTCTTCATCCCTCCTAATACTTTTTTCACCTCCTCGGTAGTGATGGGTGGGCATTCTTTATCAGGTGTTATGAGGGCAACACATAACTCCTTGAAGCTATTTATATTTTCTGAGTCTTCGTCCAGTTTATGCTGAAATTCGTAGACTTCTCTCCAAAATACTTCGACCTCCTCTGGTTTGGGTGGGTGTTCGACAGTAACTGGAGGGTCTTGGAAGAGTCGAGATGGGTCAGAGAGAAACTGTTGATTTTCTCTGATCCACCTCTCCCTCCGCTCTAGATTTCTCTTAGCATCAGATAGTATCCGTATTCTCTCAACAATATGCTGCCTGATGGTCAACAGCTTTGACTTGTTAAGTGTGTGATAACGGGTCCGGAGTTCGTCCGCGAACTTTCGAACCTTGGCGGTAAAATTCCTGCCAGATGTGATGTAGTCAATCACACATTGAATGCGGCACACACACTGTCTTGCCCAGCCTATCTTTATGGCAAGTTGATGCATTCGTCTTTTGGTCTTATGATAAGCCGTTGGTTTTATTTTACGGTTCGCATCGGCCAAAGCTCTCGCTGCATTATACACACAATAATTGATAGCCCAGAGGTCGGATTCACTTAGTGTCGCCTCTCTTTCTTTGTTGCCGGCTTGTTCTAGCTGTCGTAGAGTAGGCGTTCCGCTAACATAGCCCCTTTTACGGAGTAGTTCAGCATGGTTTCGCAGACTTTGCTGCGAAAAGTGCGATAGCTCAGGGTGTTTCTCGCACCACAGAGCATGCAGCCATGCCATGTAACCCCGTTCACGGGCCACACTCGCATCGTAGCAGTCTAGCAAGTCGTAATTCAGTCGCTCCGTCCACCCAAAGGTCACGAGATCCCGCCGATCCATCGCATTGAATCTATTTTCATTGGCTCCCCCAGCTCTAGATTGGACGGCATTGTTGGCCGACCCATTGTCGGGAGCCCTGCGCGTTCTGTTGTTTTGAACCGCACTTACTGCAACTATGTTTGGTGTCGTCATTGTTGTTCCCACGAGAAACTAGGGAAAGGGGTTCGTCCATCCTTGTAGAGCCCCGCATGCAAGGATAAGGCTGCGTACTCTGAGAGATCACCCGGTATCCCAGAGTCACCGTTCTAGACACCTCCCCCAGGAACCATTCAGCTTTCGGCAGGGTTTTCACACCTCCGCTTGGGGGTTAATTTCTTCGGGACCACCCCTGGACAATTGTCCGCGACTGCCT
>NC_046657.1:107237184-107240621 GCF_010883055.1 Belonocnema kinseyi | reverse complement strand
TGATCAAATTAGTCGAATCGTTTGAGCTGAGCGAAACAAATTCGTGGGTTGATAGCCAAAAAAAGTAAAAAGAAATTTTGAAATCGTTTAATATCTTCTGTTTCCTTCTTTGAAATGCAAATTAAAATTTTTGAAAGTTCCAAAAAATTTCTCTTTTGCTTTAAAAATTATGGCGAATTTTTTCTGTGTACAATTTTTGCTAGTGAATAATAATAAGAAATAAAAAAATTTTGCGCAGTTTACAATTTTTTGAAAATGGCCAAAAGGCATATTTTGGATTGAGTCCTATGCGCATATTTTAAAAAAAGATGAATGTCGAACCTAAAATTTCTTCAGCTTGAATCAAAGAAACATGCTATTATTTTGTTTTTTCGGACAACAAAAATAGTGGTGTTTGCAACATTCAAAAATGGTCAATTTAAGTATTTTTTTTAGCGATGTTGACTATTGGTTGGGCTAAAAATGTTTTTTTTTTAACAAAATAATAGCATGTTTCTTTGACTCAAGGTGAAGAAGTTTCAGGATCGACATAAAATTCGTCCTTTTTGATTAAAAGAATAGCAACTATTTTTCTTTGAAATTAAACTTCTTTTAAAATTCGGCTGGCATTTTTAGTCGAGAATTCAACCGTATTATTGAAAATTCATCATTTTGGTTAAAAATATAACTTTTTGGAGGTTTAATTCATTTTACTTGAAATTTGAACTAATTAGTTTATAAAATCATTAAAAACTTGGCTTTTGGTTAAAATTCATATATTTTTCTGAAAGTTCGTCTTTTTTGGTAAAAAATTAATCTTCTTTTTTAAACATCTATATTTATCGGTTTTCGAGACTCCAGTCTCGGTTTTGTCTCGTATCGTTTTGGTATCGGAGAACCGATATATCGCTCGTATAGTCTGGGGATTCTGAGACTAGAATGGTGCCAGATGGTGGCTTCCTACGAAACTACCTGAGTACCAAGAACCTTTTTTTGTAATTCAAAGTCTAAATTTTCAAATGAACGAAATATATTTTAGGCATTTATTTTATAACTGCATTATTTTCAATGTATCCTATTATTATATTTTTGCATTGTTTCTAGATTAGAAAACAATGAACAAAAAAATTAATTAATTTTGAATGTTAAGAACATGAAGAATATTCTCTTTTAGATTTTTAAGCTTCCAAACTTTTAAGATTTCTACATGTCTCTTAAACCAACTCGATTTTTTTGTTAATTTTGAAAAACTGTCTAAATTACAAAAACGGAAGGTGTCAGTACAGAAATGGATAACCAACAAAATAGAAATGTTTCGAAACAGAGAAAAAGGAACCTGTAAAATAGAAATCCTCGTTAAAAGATTAAGCAAGTATCCACTTCCTAGATAAAGTATTACTCAATTTGAGTCAAAACAGTTTTATTACAAAAAATTATCGACCTCTGATGAAGTGGATGTTGAAGTGGTCAATCTCAAAGTGACACTTGCCTGAAACTGGAGAAGGCTCGTCTGCAGAATGCGATAAAAATGTAATGTTTCAGTTAAAACAAATTGACAAAATTACTCTGGAGATATGAACCGCGTGCATAGGCGTAAATGAAGTTTAATGTCAAATACTCAGCTAGTTCCGACAAAAACGACAGAGAATTTGGAGCTACAAATTTCATGGGTTTTCAAAATCAGTTTTGAATATCAATTAGAAATGGAATTTTCAATTCGTTACAAAAATAGAAACTTTGCGCTTTTCTAAAAGAGTCAATTATGAGTAAGTTTCGATAGAAAGCTTTCACTGTTTTTTTTCGTAAAATGTCAGTTTCTTATTTTTGTTTTGATAATAAGAATATTAATCAATTTGTGATCAGATTTTTCTATATTTTTTCAATAATTGTGAAGATACTATTAATATAAGCAAATTAAAAAACTCAAAAGGAAATAAAATTGAATTTGATTAACACTAAGACACATCTTCTAATAATGACCTATTATAGATATTAACACATTTGTATATGTGAGAGCAGGATAATCAGTATTACCATTTTGATTTAGAAGTATAAATCCAATTTTTGTCTACGATTTCACAGAAAACTTAAAAATATATCTAACGATTGCCAATACGTTAGAAATGAATTTAGAAAAAAGGAGAGAACTTTTTTTTATTTTATACAATGTTACAAAATCTGACGAAGAATTGGTCAGTTTGACGTTTCAAACTTTAGAACTTTTACAAATTTGGAAAAAATTATGAAATGTTTTATATATTTTCGGCAACGTTTTCAAGTTTGAGAATATTTTTAATCTCTTCAAAAATTCTGAAATTAATTCTTATCTTGTAAACTAACTCAAATTTTTCTAAAAAATTATGAAAAACTTTCAAAATGACAAAAATTGCACCTGTACATTTCCACAAATCTTTCACATTTTGTAGAATTATTTTTTAATCTTTTTGGATATTCTTTAACAAGTAATTATTAAAATAAGAAATTATTTCTAATCTTTCCAAGAATTTTGAAAAAATATTTGTATTTTCTTTTAACCGTTCAAAATTATTTAAAAGTTTTTTCCGAAATGTTAAAAAATGTATGTTCTTAATTTAAAACAAGTGAAAGGCTTCCAATTTTTTTGTTCTCTATATCTTTAGATATTTACTTCTTGTGAAAAATTCCTAAAAGTCTTTAAAACTAACTCGAATAAAACAATTGGATAAAATTCAAAAATTACTAAAATTGCCTTTATACCTTCTACATTTTTTTCGGCCTTTAAAGAAATATGTTTCATTTTTTCAATGTTCTTTGACATTTAAGTATCTATTCGAATATTTTGAATTTCTCCTGAAATAAAAAAATAACTGCAAATGAAAAAAAAATACCTTAAAATCTTTCAGATTCTTTTTGGACAAAGTTTGCAAGTTTTTGAAATATTAAAAATTGTTGTTTTTCAAATAAAAAATTGAAATTAATTATAAAATTTGTCTAGGAAACTGAAGAAAATTTATCATCTTCTTGAAACCTTTCAAAACACTAGAAAAGCTTCTAAATGTGTGGTTGGCTATCTTCAAAAATATGATTTTTGTTAACATTTTATTGCAATATTTGCAAGATTTAAATTATTCTTGAATCATTTTAAAACTTCTAAATAACTCTCATACTTCCACTAATTATAAGATAAATAAATAAGCAAACATAAAACATAAAATAGGTTTTGTTTCAAATAGAAATTGAGGAATATCTCTGTGCCTCTTGCTCAACAAATAAAAAGTAAAAGAACTTATTTTAATAAAAACTTTTGTTTAAATGAAACAAAACTTTTATTTTTCCATGTAAACGATTTGATTTGAAAATTGAATTGAAACTAGTTTCAGTTTGTTTGAATGAATCAAATAACTATCTCAGTGAGTGATTTACAATTTCTTCGGCAGTGTAAACTATAGAGGTTTAGTCTAGACTAAAGTTTAGATTTT
>NC_046657.1:107230137-107237084 GCF_010883055.1 Belonocnema kinseyi | reverse complement strand
TGCTAATGTAAAATTTCCAAGTAATATGTATAAAAAACAGTAAAATTTGTCATACAATGGTTAAATCATCTAATTCTTTCTAGATCTATATTTTATACCGAATTATCTTTATCATCTTTTAAGTCACTTGTTCATTCTTAATTTATATAAAACTATATTCTAGTTTTTGAATTAATACGAATAAATTACTCATACTCACAATATGTTCAAATGAAGAAAAGCTATTTTCAGTCCTAGAGAATAAAGAAATAATCCATCATAATTGAAAAATTTCAAGTTCCCGCTCGAACAAAGCTGAGTTTATTGCGTCGCCTCGAGGCATGTGGGAAAAATAATCCGTTTAAACGCAGCGGCAATACCGATTTAGGGTGAAAAGTGCGGGAAAAAACTGAAGCCACAAATTTGACGATTGCGCCCCTCTCGTGACATGTGGCCTAACTAGAGGTAAAATAGTGTTGGGTCGTTACCTGAATTGCTTATGATTTGAATTGCTTATTGTTTTTGCGTTTATTTGATATAATATTCTTCAGTATACGTTACATTAAATAACTTGTGGGGAAACTTTCACGTTTAAAAGTGTTCCTTAACCTCGACGGTGGGATTTGGTTTTGCTTAAAAATGTATGCGCACATTATTTTTTTCAAAAATATTGTTCCTTTTAATTGTTCACACTTTGCAGATTGAGTAAACAGCAATTACGTATGTATTTATTATATAAAAAAGTCTATGAAAAACATTTCTTGAACATAATGTTTCGAAGGGTATATAACCTAATCTGCTGAAACGTTGTAGGCATTTTGCAGTTTCACACCATCATGAAGAATACAAGTATTATTACGATGCTTATTATTAATAAGAAGTGACACATTATATGTTTTCAAATATTTTGGAAAGATATTGGTAAATACGTAATTTTCTGTAATAATAGATAAGGGTAAGATAAGATTGTGGTTTCAGGAAAACATTCTTAGTATGTATATAATATAAATATAAATTCAATACTATTGTTCGCAAAAAAAACCGTTCTATTTAATTTTTTTATTAAAGTACTAACAATAAAAGACGCGTAAGGATATGGAAGACGATAAACGAATACACCAATTTTCTCGTTAAATAAAAGAGTAATTTTCAGATTCAGTCTATTCAAATTCCATTCAAATTCAGTCTGTTTTAATCCTAT
Source organism: Belonocnema kinseyi (assembly GCF_010883055.1). NCBI lineage: Eukaryota > Metazoa > Arthropoda > Insecta > Hymenoptera > Cynipidae > Belonocnema > Belonocnema kinseyi. The sequence goes on along the minus strand of NC_046657.1, from coordinate 107,235,904 downwards.
ATTATTTTTATAGGAACATTTCTTTTGTCTTTGAAAGCACATCTTACTTATTGAGAAATTAACCATTTGCATTAATACGTTTATTCTCCATGAAACTGATCAACAACTACGACGTATTTTGAAATTCACATTCAACACATTTTAACATACAGATGGCGTCGCAATGTGAGCGGTAACGAAAGAAGCAAAAGAAACGTTACCGGTAATGACGGTGATTTTCCTGCTGAAATTAAGGAGAATATTACCACGACCCAACTCTAGACTATAGGTAAACATATTAGTCCTAGATACAGCATGACATTAGTTGCACCACATACCGGTAGTTAGCGCGGCAGGCAAATTGGTAGGGACCCTGTAGTAAGGGACGCGTCATGTGGCCATGTGTTGGGAGAAAATGGAACGGAATTTGGAGCCAGCGGTAGAAGGCGCGAGGTATTCAAACTCCAATAAATAATTTACCTGAATCGTGTATTCAATCGGATTGGGAAAATCAAAGTAATTAATAGTTTTGAAGTTAAAAAAATAGACAATAGTAATATTCATGAAATAAAAAATTGAATTAAAAAGAAAAACAGTATTATGAACCCATACACCCGGAAAACACGTAAAAAATGAACATTTGAACAATTTAAAGTATGCAGCGTGAACCCACAAGATTAGTGGAAGAAGTTATTAAATAAAAGGGAACAGTAATAGAAATTCGTACTGTAAATAAATTAATAACCCGCTGTGTAACTCACACAGTAGGAAAAATTGTAAAAAGGAAAAACTGTATCTATGTGATTATGTGAAGTAAACAATACACGAATGTTAGCGCCAAAGGAAACTGCTCCTAAAGATGTAATAGTTATTTTGATATCGTAAGGTACTTAATTACATACATAATTAATATATCAACAGAAACTTTTTAAGTTTAGAAATGTTATAACCAGAATTCATTTAGAACGAATAGTATCAAAATTAGTATAATCGAATTTTCTCTTAAATAAATTCATTTTTCAAGAGAAAAGGAATTTTTAACAAAATAATAGAATCCTCGAAAAAAGATGAAATTCAATTAGGAAGTTTATTTTTATACCAAGAATGACGAATTTTCAACAAAATTCTGAATTTCAAAATACTTTATGAAAACAGATGAATCTGTTTCCAAATAGTTCAATTTTTAACGTAAAGAGATCGATTTAAAAAAACATAATTAATTTTTTAACAAAACAGAAAAATTGAAAAAATTGAATTATTAAGTAAAAAAGGTCAATTTTCAATTTAAAATATCAATTTTCAACAAAAATAGTAGAATTGAATTTTCTTTCAAAGAAATTGGTTTTTGACAATCAGGAAAGGAATGTTTTTTAAATAACTGAATCCTTAATGAAAAATATTAATTTCAAATAAGAATATTACTTTTCTACCAAAAATTACGAATTTTCTACAAAATCTAGAAATTTTCAAACAAATATATGATTTTTAACTTAAAAATATCATTTCTTAACCAAAAGTAATGTAAGTAGATTTGACTATTATAGAATTTTTTTTTAATATATATAAATCTGAAGAAAATACGTGATTTCTCAATCAAAAAGGTTCGTTTTAAACCGAAACAAATGAAGCTTCAATTATGAACTTAATATTCAACGAAAAATGGGATGGTTCAATTTTTAGTTAAAAAAATAATTTTCAATTTGAAGAAGTGTAAGTAAAAAAATATATCTGAGTTCTCTACCAAAACAGATTGTAATTAAAAATATCAATAACTTTTTTACAAAAAATGGAAAGTTAAATTTTTATTTCAATAAATTCATTTTGAAAAAATAAGAATAGTCCAAAAATTGTTGAATCCTCAATCAGCAAGATGAATTTTTAAACAAGAAGATTAATTTTTTACTAAAAAAGATGAATTTCTAACAAAATCCAGAAATTTCTAAACAATTAGTTTTTCAACTAAAAAAAATCACACTTTATTTAAAAAATTTAATTTTCTACTAAAAATGTCACAGTTGAATTTTCTGTTAAAAAATGAATTTTCACCATAAAAACAGTGTTATAAAAATTATTTCAAAGGAGATCAAATCTAATTAATATTGTGTTGAAGATTCATCATTTTAGTTTAAAAATTATCTCCAGTTAAAAATTAACAAATTCGCTTGAAATGCACTTTTTGGTTCAATCCCGCCGTTGTGTTTAAATAATCATATTTTTTAGTTTCTGTTAAAAAATTTATTTACTTATTTAAAAGTTTAACTATTTCATTAAAATATTATGTTTCTGGACGAAAAAGTAACTATTTGGTTGCAAATTCGCGTTAATTTTTTTAAACTAAAAATAAACTTTTTCGTTTTCAGTATAAACGGTTTTGTTAAAAATTTGACTTTTTAAAGAAAGATTTGCATTTACAACCGAATAGTTTAACTGTTAACCAAACAGTTCAATTTTAAACCTACAAATATAAATTTAAACTGAATGGCCAAATTATCAAACAAAAAAGATTCATGTTTAACCTTGAATCTTTAACTTGAAGGCCATGTGACGAGAGGGTCACGTGACCAAACCTGGTCTTCAATTTTTCTTTCACAACTTACGTTTAAACGAAATGAAGTATCGCTCTGAAAGTTTGGGAAATGGAAGCGAAGGTAATACATTCCATTTCTCTGCTTTGGTCCGGTGGAAATTTTGAGACCATTTTTTTTTAAAGGAAATACCAGTAGAAGTTTTCTTTCCCAACTTACGTCCACACGGAATGAGATATCGTGTTAAAAATTTGACACGATAAATAGAAGGCATGCAAGAATGTGTCTCTGATCCTAAATAATTAGAATGGCGAAAAAAGTTTTTTTTTAAATTACTATTTTGAAGAAATACCGACCGTGCTGTCGTCAACCCCTGCAGGCAATTTCCAATGTTGTCAATGGGCTAGTTATAAGGTTTATATTGATCAAAGTGGGACAAAACAACAAAAATCGCTCACGAACATTATGCACAAATAATGCAAAAGCTAATGTTTGCACTTCAAATGCAAATAAATATATTTGGTCTGACATACGTATCAGTCTTGCATCAGCTGTGTCAAAGCAGCATTAGGGCAACGAGTAGACAACTTCGAACTTCTAGGGGTCTGTGGGTAAAACAGATTGCATGATTACCGTCAGAGAAAGTTAAAAGTCAAACCTCTGCTGTAAAACCTAAAGTGTTCGTCGGTAATCATTATTTGCATAAATAAACTTTTTTCTTCCCCCAACTCTTTGCAAGGCCAGAAACGATCCTTTAATATTGATTAACATATCCCGAAAAAAATTTCCGCGTTATTTAAACTTTTATTTTTCGATGTGGGTGAAAAAATATTGATCTTAGGGCTGACTTGCTTAGCTTTTATACTCATCACATAGCCTTAAAGATTTTACGAATAAACAAGAATTTTAAATCTTTTAAACATAAGACACGATCCTTATACAACTCATTAAACATGATTGCACTATTCGCATACCGAAGAGCAAAGCTGTAGTAAATTTTGGTATAGTATTTTAATATGGAACGGAAGTGTCTCTCTCTTCTCGCTCGACCAATCCGCACTCAGATGCCCAGGTGGCCCTTTCCTTAATACAGGGTCCCTAGTTATAATATTTTTGCAGAAAATCACGTTCGGTTTGGAATTCAACAACTTTCGGTGTGCGCCCCGGCCCCACCCCGCTCACTAACGTGCTAGGAGGTCGCGCTTGCCATAGAAACGGAGAAAAGTTGAAGGGGGCAGCACCTCCATATATTCGAAAATGTAGTTATATATATATATCTTCGGTTTGGATTCTTCTAGAATGAAACCGAAGGGCCTATGACAAAGCCACCCAACGCGTCCTCGGGTTGCGGATAGAGGGAGCCTGTACCAAGGGTTTCTGCTGAATATGGTTACAAAAATAAATAGGCAGTCGCGGACCATTGTCCAGGGGTGGTCCCGAAGGAATTAACCCCCAAGCGGAGGTGTGAAAACCGTGCCGAAAGCTGAATGGCACCTGGGTGAGGTGTCTAGAACGGTGACTCTGGGATACCGGGCGACCTCTCAGAGTACGCAGCCTTATCCTTGCATGCGGGGCTCTACATGGATGGACGAACCTCTTTCCCTAGCTTCTCGTGGGAACAACAATGACAACACCAAACATAATTGTAGTAAGTGCGGTTCAAAACAAAAGAACGCGCAGGGCTCCCGATAATGGGTCGGCCAATAATGCCAACCAATCTAGAGCTGGGGGTTACATTGCACGGCTGCATGCTCTGTGGTGCGAGAAACACCCTGAGCTATCGCACTTTTCGCAGCAACGTATGCGAAACCATGCTGAACTACTCCGTAAAAGGGGCTATGTAAGAGGAACGCCTACTCTACCACAGCTAGAACAAGCCGGCAACAGAGAAAGAGAGGCGACACTAAGATCAACCGCGGGCAGGCATCCAATAGATGAAGAGCGATGCTTTACGACCCAGAGAACATCAACACCAAGGTTTCTCTCAAGCCTAAAGGTCTGGCTGAAATGGATGACGAGCTTCGTGGACATTTTTCCGGAGAATCCGACCTCTGGGCTATCAATTATTGTGTGTATAATGCAGCGAGAGCTTTGGCCGATGCGAACTGTAAAACAAAACCAACGGTTGATCATAAGACCAAAAGACGAATGCATCAACTTGCCATAAAGATAGACTGGGCTCAAAGAAAGGCGTAGCCGGATGTCGGGAGAACCTGCTCATCGATAGATGTGTCTGCAAAGATGCAGCATTCTACCAGCGTGACCTATCGATGGCCTGGATTGATTATCGGAAAGCTTTTAATTCGACCTCCCACAGACCTGCAGATCGAAAGTACAAGGTCAATCATGTATTTTACATGGACGATCTTAAGATCTATGCTAAAAACAGAGAGCAACTGCATCTAGCTCTGGGGATTGTCGAACGATATGCTAAGGAAATTGGAATAGAATTTTCGTTAGACAAATGCGCCAAGGTATTTTTGAAGCGAGAAAAACTTAATGGCATCCCTGAAGATCCTGAGCTCGTTAATAGAAGTGCCATACGACACCTTTGCATTGGAGAGACTTATGCATACCTGGGCGTGCCACAGAGCCGCATGCAGGGTGTGACATCTATAATGGATACTCTCCGAAGCAGATACAAACGTCTCATCCGACAGATTTGGTCTTCCGAACTGTCGACGAGGAACAAAGTGTCTGTAACGAACATGTTTGCCGTCCCGGTACTACTCTATTCATTTGGAGTAGTTCCATGGACGAAGAACGAGCTCAGATCCCTTGATATCGGGACAAGAAAGGTTATGCACATGAAGAAAAGCATACATCTTAAGTCTTCCGTTCCGCGACTCTACATCTCACGCCGTCAAGGGGGTCGCGGAATATTGAGTCTTGAATGTCTTCACAACAGGATTATTCTGTGTGCAGCACATAGAGTTGCAAATGGAAGAAACCCTCTTCTTAAAATGGTCAGGAATCACGAAGAAGTGGGCAAAGGAGCGTTTCTGTATAAAGCAGCGGAGGAGGCTGCTGAAACAATTGTTTCTGTTGCCCACTCGAGGCCTGACATGGTTCTTCTTGACTTCGAGAAGCGCTCTTGGAGGTGCCAAGCTTTCATTTGCTAATGGCCTAAAAAGCACCCCTGTATGTCAACAATATGCTAAAACACTTGCGGGAAAAATGCAGAAGGCGGTTGTCCTTGGGTCGCTCCTTGTTCTTAGGGTGCACGAGGCTTTTGCTGGATCGTCGTATTGATTCCTTTACAG
>NC_046657.1:107228270-107230037 GCF_010883055.1 Belonocnema kinseyi | reverse complement strand
GACACCTTTTAAAATTATAGATTAACAAATCAACAAATCTAATGTGGTGATTGTGAATTCTCTTTTGGTAAATCTCCTTCGGCTTTAACGAACAGATTCTCATCACGTATATCATGCATCCGACTCGTTTTTGTTTGAAATGTCCATCATTTCAATAAATTTATATTATTACCATTCTTAATATTGTCGTCCTATAGAGTTATAGTACGCCATGTCCACTTTTTGAAATTTTTTAACTATGTATAATTATTATTATTAAGCCCAGTAAGGGTTGAACTTTGTATATTAATAAAATTTTCCCTAAAATTTATTTCCTTAGCTGTTACAATTTTTAATTAAAATAGTGACGTGAATTAAAAGTGAGAGTTATATTACGCCATATCTTCTTTGCATTGCTTTAAGTGAAAAAATGTCAACTTCGTTCCACGCATATTATATGGATAACCGCTAGGTTTCATTTGAAAAATAAAAATGTTCAAAAATATATTTAACCTTGAAAGTAACTAAAAGAATATCACAAAAATATTAATAATTTGCAAATAACCCATCTAATTCCAGGTATGTAATATAACAGAATAATGTAAACTATCGTTCTGTTTAACTTTTTACTTGAGAATTTCATTATTAATAGTTTATTTATTAATAGTTTCTTATAAATATCTTGTGGACATGGTGTACTATAATTCTGAAAAAATGAATTTTTTAAATGTCATACTACGCCACGTCCCAAAACAATTTTACACACCAGCCAAAATACATTCATAATAGTATTACAATTTGTGCATATATGTTGTTGATCATGCATTATTTTTTACCGATAAACTTATTTCGAAGGATAACAAACCTGACCTTTAGTTTTAGACACGGTCCAATTTTTTTTTATTTTTGACCTTATTTTTACGATTAAAAGAAAGCTGCTCGTACCATCCGAAAATGATTAAAAACAAATTTCTATATTCTTTCTTAGGACTTAGATGAACAGCTAATGCAGTTGTGGTTCCCTATAACAAAGATATTAGGTCCTACGATCGGCGAGAAAACTATATGCAGCTGACTTTGAAGCTTAACAACTCAGGGAAAAAAAGCTTGAAGACGTTTATGTAAAAAAAATTTTGTGCTTAGCAGACTGAAAAATGTTTTAAAAAGTAAGGATTTTCGGGTACATTTAAGAACAGTCAAGTTTAAAGCAGTTGAGAAATTTAAAAACTAATAAAAATTGTTGCTTAAAAGTACAAAAATGTACAAACATATTATCTTTAGTTCTAATACTAATAACTAATAATAATAACTAATTTAGTTCTAATAAAAGCGATTCAAACTGCAAACTGTAATGGATAGGCTCTGTATTTATTTTCAATCACCCGGAAGGATGTGTTAGTCTTATATTTTGTGAAAATCGCGATATTTTTAGACATTTTTTTTGTTGGAAAACAAGTGACAGAAAGCAGGGGGGGGGGCCCTTTTTTTGTTTAACTGCCGACCGCTGGTGCCATTCTTCGACCCCTGGTTCTGAATGCTTGGATGGCACCTGGCCACCACCCGAAAATTCTTACATTTTTTTACATTTTTCAGTCTGCTAAGCACAAAATTTTTTTTACATAAACACCTTCAAGCTCATTTACGGAGAACACTTTCAGCTTTTACATGACTGTTGTTTGGTTGCGCTAGCATTTTTTTTGACTGAGTTGTTGAGCTTCAAAGGCAGATGCCTATAGTTTTCTCGCCGATAGTAGATACGGCATGGGTCAGTGGTGGGGACGGCTGATA
>NC_046657.1:107223209-107228170 GCF_010883055.1 Belonocnema kinseyi | reverse complement strand
CAAAACGAACTTTCAAGTTAAAAAGAAAAAAATTCATCTTTAAATAGGATAGTTTAATTATCAGTCAAAAAAATAATTTTCAATTGGAAAAAAGAGTGACGCCAAAACTGGCTGTTATTCAACCATGTTTTTGGACCTCTGTAGCTACTTGGGAAAAAAATAAAAATTTGTTACAGGTATCAATTTACTCGTAATTGAATGCCAAAGTGAGCATCGCTTTTCGTTTTTTTTAATTAAAAAAATTACCCCCATTTAGGGTTTGAGAAGACCCAAAAAAATTAAAAAATAGGAAATACTACAAATTATAAAATAATTTTTCATTGTATTTTTTCTGTAAAATAAACCTTACAAAAGTAGTCTTCTCAGCCCCTAAATAGGGGTCATTTTTTGAAATATTTAAAAAACGAAAAGCGATGCTCATTTTGTTTTTGAATGACGAGTAATTTGATACATGTTACATGTATTGTTCGCTTGAGGGGTTAAAAAAATAAGCTAACTTTGATTAATTTTGAAGAAAATTAATTTTTAATCAAACAGAAGAATTTTCATCAAAAGAAAGGAATTGCTGCAAATATTTCTAAAAACAATATGTTTGATAATATTTGGTGAAATATGAGAATTTATATTTTCATAAACAAATTAGCCGAATAAATTTTAAATTTTGGAAAATCATGTACAACGAATTTGTTCCTTCCATTCAAATAGCTTTGGATTAAGTTAAATGTCGAAGTTAGTCACAAATTTTAATAAAAATGTATTAATAAATTTTTTGATCGACAATTTATTATAGTTAGGTATTAATCATAAAATATGCCAGGAATGTTCACTGAGTGAATCTTAACATGCAGTGTTATTATTCAATCTCATACTATTTTATTTTAGAAACCGGTTCATCTTTCTACGTGTAACTGTCAAAAATGTTTATATCTCACCAATTATCACAATTATTTTTGAGATTAAACATATTTGTTATATTAATGTGTACATTGAATCAGCCTAATGATACAATATTTTTAATAACATTAAAACAGTGAATAATATGTAAGATAGTCACATTGTCAAATGAAGGTAGTGCTAAAAATAGAAAATATTCAAAACTTAAACAGAATTCAGTCATTTTTGACCTTGTTGGGGCATTATTTGTCAAATTTCCTTCGTAATAGCGTAATTTAAAACTTTTCCGAAAATGGTTATAGCTCGGAAAATAATGGATATTTTTCTTCTTCTACATCTTCTCTTGTGTTCTTTGTAAATCTTGTTTGACTTCTAAATTGAAAACCGTAAGCTCAACCCACATCTGTTAAAAAAATGTAATCTTTTTAAATCTCATTTTTGTTTTAATAAAAATACTGATTTCGGTGAAAAACCCCAACATATAAAATATAAAATACCAATTTCCAACTAAAAACACTGACATAATTTCAATTTTTAAAAATTTTTTACATTCTATTATTGTAAAATGAAAATAATTGGCTTGAAATTTAATTTGTTTTGTTTAAAGATACAAATTTCAGGCGAAATACACCAAGGTAATGTACATCTTTGTTGAAAAATTGTACATGGTCTTAATTGTTCAATAACTTTGGTTGGAAATATTGATATGTTAAAAATAAACAGACACAACATATACAATACTTGTCTGTAATAGTACATTTTCTTCAAAGTTTAAGCATTTTTGTTTACAAAAAAATTATATTTGAAAATCATTCGAATAAACTGAAACTTTTTGAAACGTGTACACATTTTTTTATATCTATAATGAAAACCGCTATTTTTAATGCAGATTCTGTGAGATCTTTTTCTTTTAACTTTTTCGAAATCTAATAATTTTTGACCAAAATGCTATCTACTGTCTACATTGCAATTGATGTCAGGGATGAGCTCCCGATGTTTACGAAAGTTGACGAAATTTTAATTTCTCATCGAACAGACAATGTGATATTTGCTCGTGATATTTATGAAACAATATGATTCTATAAACTTTTTTTTGCTTCTGAGGTTGTGAAGTGTAAAGAAGATCAGTTTGTTAAGCAAATACATTTGCACCAGTACCATCCTGCACTTATGTTCAAACATTATAATGGAAAAATATACATCATTACGGACCACGACGAATAAAATTGTATTATAATTAAAATAAAAGATTGTATTGCAGTTTCAAATAAAATAAAAAATCTTTCAGATTACTTTTAAATCTAAGTATTTCATACCTATATATTTGTGTGCTTATTATTGTTTATGAATCTGAATCAGTCAACTTGCCTAATGCATCAATGTAGTATTGACCAAAATAAATTATTTAATTTATTTTGGTCAATAATATATCGTTTTGACATTCAAATTGACGCATTCAAATTAATAATTTATTTCATAATAAATCTGAGTACTCCATATAATTATTAGTAATATTCACTGGATATTACTCTTTAAAATTATGTATAATAAACAGTAGCATGTTAGATAATTCACTGTAATATCTGGAAAATTTAAATTTAACATCTCGGATACTCAACAGTAATATCAAAAAGCTTATTGCTTTCTAATCCTTGGCTTCTTCCTTTAATAGCATATACACTTAGAATAAATATCTCAGTCATTTAGAATAAGTATCTCTGATATTTAGAATAAGTATCTCAGATATTTAGAATACGTATCTTGGATATTAAAGACCTAATATCTGCGGATATTAACTCTAAGTATCTATATCGTTGTCCTATAGTTAAGAGGGCTGTGTACATGAGCTTTTGGAGACATGTCGTCTAGGTGTAATTTCTCCGAAAGTATTGGGAAAAATATGGCTAATGTGGTATGTCTGGATTAGGAAAATAACGAGCAATGTCTATGTTTAATCAAAAGTGAAATAATGTTTATTATATTAAAAATATGATTTGTCAAAGTTACCCTACATTTGATGGCCAATTTCTCGGCTTGTAATGATTATTTCGAAAATTGTATATAAAGATGAACGTAGATAAAGTCTTGCTGAAAAGATTAACATGTATGAAAGAATTATTGCTATTAAATAAACACTAAAAAACATGCTTAAACGAAAAGCATTTTTGGGTTAAATTTAAGGCAAGTAACTACCGATCCTAGCGGCGAAATGCTAGAGAGAGCGTTAGGCACGCCCACGCTGTTGTACTCAATGCAATGCATATCCTTTACCTCAAATCCTTTACACAAACTGGAATTCACATCTGGCACAATTTCCCAAGAAAACCTTCTTGGATTCATTTCTGAATTTTCTCTTTAGCCACCAATTTTGTTTCGAAAATAAAAAAATAGACTTACATTTATTTGCCTACTAGAACGATTTGGCCAACAAGCCCGTTAAAATTTCTCAAATGTGATTTTTTGGATTATATATATAGCAGGACGCTATCGTCCTGCTCCTCTGAGAAACTGCGTGAGCCAGCAGTTCTAAGAAGTATGACTGGAAGCGAGAGTTTGGTGTATTCTGTTGATAAATTTAATTTTTTGGTAAAAAATTAATCTTTTTATTGGAAAATAATCTTCTTTTTTAAAAACTTACTTTGGGTTAAAAATTCAAGTATTCCAGTAAAGTATTCATTATTTTAGTTGGAAATTCATGTTTTCGTTTAAAATTTAACCATTTCAGTTGAAGATTCATAATTTTATTTCAAAATTCATTACTTTGTTTGAAGATCGAACTATTTTGTTAAAAAGTCCGTTCTTTTTGGTTGCAAATTAATTTTTTCAACTGAAAGTTGAACTATTCCATTTTTTGTAAAAAAATTAATATTTTTGTGGTGAAAAATTTAAGTATTCGTTTCAAAATTAATTTATTTTGCAATATTTTGCTCTTTTGTGTTAAAGGATGTGTAGAATGAACGTCATGATTAAAAATAAATGTTTGCATTTTGCGACAAATATGAATATGTTACTCTAAATTGACCGGGAAAATGAGAGAACTTGATCGGGAAAACAGAAAAATGACCTGGAATTAAAAATCGTCTGCCGAATCGCTACCCAGTTGCTGAAATTATATTGCCAATCATGTTTTCGGAACAAATTTCGATATGCATTTATATTTGTACGTTCTATAAACAAATTGTACAAACAATGTCACATTTAAGGCGTTGTCAAGGTAAATGAAATAGTTTTTTCTTCTGCTCTTGCTGAAATTATGTTTCAAATGATGTTTTCTACAGAAAAAATGGTACGCGCCAATATCTATTTAATTTGTAAACAAATAAGATGCAGAAAGTGCCAATTCAGGCGTTTTTAAAGAAATTAAATAGTATTTTATGTACGAGTATTCTTTATTAGAACATATTTATTCGCTTACTATAGCTAATATATAAAGCTATCTATGTCACAACCATCAATTATATGTGGTTGCATATTTTTCTTATACATTCACAAGGAAGTTTCTAAATGAAAACGATGAACAAATTGTTGAATAGGTAAAAGAATAATAAATAAAATTCTATCATTTTATAAACGCATTTTTATTGCATTACTTATCATTAACATTTTTTTATTGTGAATCTTCGAGAATTGTATAATTCGAAAGTAATAATTTCGGCAATTTTAACCCTCCGCCGTCCATGCGGGTCATACGCGATCCAGGCTATTTTTCCAGGTTGAATTTTATTGAGAAGAAACAAGTTGACGCGTCATTACCCCCCCCCCCCCCAAAGTTGCCTCATATGAGGCCAGAATGGACTAAGCCGCATAAGTGTCGCGCTTTTCGGCTACGAGCGAACACCAATTGAAAACTGCTTTGGTCCCACATGGACGGCGGAGGGTTCATTAGGGAATTTTGGATTATCGGGAATTTTTTAAATCGGTAATATCAGACTTTCGGAAATTTTATTTTCTATTAATTTTCAAATACAGTGTACCAGGTGTATACATATGAAACCGGTATTTTTTCAAGAAAAAAACACATTTATTTCAAGAGAATGATAACAAATATTTTATTCAAAGTATGCGCC
>NC_046657.1:107213075-107223109 GCF_010883055.1 Belonocnema kinseyi | reverse complement strand
CAATACGCCAATTAGCACAAATGGTAAGTTCCGACAGTGCCTACAAGTGTGCCTACTGGCCGCTAAGTGGCAATACCGGTTTCATATGTATACACCTGGTAACACTTCAATAGCCCTCCCTTCTATAACCATTCTGAGAATTGACGCCGCGCCGTTGGTCGGTTAACTGGAACCGCGCGGGGGCCGCGGGGCCTGCAGTTGTCATTCTGGCGAGTAATTAGGCGAAAACAAACAAAAGCGGAGCGGGCTATAATGAGTTACTTCCCACCCACCGTCAGCCCCAAAATCGGCGCTATACAAGAGTTTCACTGTAATTGTATATAATTAATTAAAAATTTCATTTTCTAACAGAAAGATTGTAAGCACTTCTTTCTGTGATTTAAAAATGAAAAGTTGAATTACGTACAGAAATTTTTTTAAACTAGATTAATCAAACAAAAATGTTGTTTATAGAATTTATTTTAAGCAGAAAGGTATAATAGTTTGTTAGCTAAAGTGACATTTTCAGGGAAAAAAAGTGTAAAGAAAATTGGGGTAGGCAATCTTTGGGAATCAAGCTTAAAAAAAATATCAATCTTTTCCTACACTAACGCGAAAATTGATCATGAAAAAGCAGTTTTAATCGATTCAAACATCGAAATTTTGACTCCACGGTTTTTGAATTGCAAAAGGAGTGCCAATCACATTGAAACCGAGCTAAGAGCACAATCTTGAAGAGTGAACTAATCCGATTCATGCTGTAGAGAGCATTTTTATCCTAGTACTTTTTAAAAATCGTTAGATAAGTAAATTAATTTCTAGATGTAAAACACATTAGCGAGGCCCGTACAACTTCTCTTTAAAAATAGGAAAAGTAAGAAGAACCTTAAGTTCATGCATCCGGTATCGGCCCACAGGTACAAATACAGTTATGGTAATTATGGAAATTAGGACTGGAAACTGTATGAAACAGTTGACGACTTCAACGACCTTTTTGCCGCATTGATGATTAACCCACTTCTCGTGGAAACTGAGGGCTTCTTTTCTTTTCTCAAGACGGGTTTTATGTTTTTCTCTGAAGAAAGTGCAATTGTAAATACTCGGGATTCGGAAAGGGATTTTTTCATGAGCGTCAATTCCAGCAAAATAATACAGTAAAAAAAAGTGTTCCAAATGATATCGAAATCAATATCATTTTGATATGAAACAAAGATGATACCGAATTCAAGAGTATTTTGATTGGCCGAAGTGAATAATCGACTTTTGAGATCATAATGATCTGATTCGGAATCATGTGTGATGTTAATCCAAGATGGCTGACGTTCTTACAATACTTTAGCTCATATTCAAGCTTTTTATCGTTTCTGATCGTGCAGTGTGCTTCAAAAGTTAAAATAATAACGAAATCTGATATTAGAAAATATCACCTGTTAAGTGTAGTTGTCACTTGCGTGCGGTTAGATACCATTTTTAGGTTATGTCGTTATGACACCGGCGCCAAGAATTGGCGGCCATTTTGTTTAGTCTGACAAATGAACCAAAAAATGAGATCAAATTGATCCGAATGGAAAATCATGATGATCTCGAGAGTCAAATGATCGCTGGAGCAAAATGCTCTGCAGCAAAATTTCCGGAGAGACAAATTCCCTTCTTTTTTTTAAATCAAATCCCCCGGGTTTTTGAAATGTATTTGGTGGTTTAAATGGGAAAAGCTAGTTTTTCGAAAACGTGGAAAAACAGGTACTCGTTATTACCATTTTGGTAAATAACAGTTTAGTCACCTTTCAAGAAATGTCCAAGATAAAATTTCCACCCATGTATTTAATTTTGATGTCTGCTTGTTTAGTTGTCCAAAAATGCCACAAAAAGTGCAAAATACCAGTTTTGTATCAAATGTATGCTAGACACGGTCTTTTTTGAGATTTTTTAACATAAATTACACAGCCACACAAAGAAAAAAGTGTGCGGATCTGGTAACAAGACACACGTATTCCTATGGATTTTGGGGCGCTGAATTCAAATTCGGTATCAAAAATCACCCGTCATGGTTGAGCCATAACCTCTAAAAATGACGAAAAATCATGCACTGAGGCAAATAAATTTCAAAATAATGCCAGTGATGCAAATTTTCACTTCAAAAACAGGTCGACAACTGTGAAGGATCAACCCTTGCCTGATATCAACTTATTTAACATAACTTTTCCCAAAAGAACCTGACCTCACCTAACCTGAATTAACAGAAATTTATTGAACTACACGTGAAGCTCGGGAAGCATATTTTCCCAGTAGCAAATGTGTACTACATCGAATGGGTCAACTCGAGGTTAACCTAGAAATAAATCGAACCTAGCTTAACCTAACCTAACCTCACGAAACACAATTCAACAGATTGTGTTGTCCCGTTGAGTTTGTGGTACCGTTTGAATCAGCTTGGGCTTAACCTGCAAAGAGGTCAAACCTATCCTAACCTAAAAAAACCTTACCTAACCTAACCTAACTTAACTTCACGTAAGACAATTAAACTCATTGTGTTGTCCCGTTGTGTTTGCGGTACCGTTTCATTCAGCTTCGGCTTAACCTACATAGATGTTTAACCTATCCTAACCTAACAAAACCTGACCTAACCTAACCTAGCCGAATGAAATTCAACCACACGTGTAGCTATGTAAGCGTACGGTTCTCAGTCTTAAATGTGTGCTATATTTAATAGGTTAACTCGATCTTAACCTACAACTGAATCTAACTTAACAGAACCTAATGAAATTTTGCTTTGCTCAACACAACTAAGAAAAGCAGAGAGAAAAATTTTTTGAATAAAACTCTTATTCATTTGCATGTTTAAGTTACAGTTCTACATTTTAATTGATACAAACATTATCAGGTTAATTGAAATAGGGTAAATTCTAATTATAGTTCTAAGTTTCTTCAAATGAGTAATGTGCGTCTAAATTTTTAACCACCTGTAGTACAATGAAATGAATCTTATTGTGTTACAATGGGAACCCTTAAGTTAAGTTGTGTTGCGTTAAACAAAATTTCGTTAGGTTCTGTTAAGTTAGATTCATTTGTAGGTTAAGATCGAGTTAACCTATTAAATATAGCACACATTTAGGACTGAAAACCGTACGCTTAGATAGCTACACTTGTGGTTGAATTTCATTCGGCTAGGTTAGGTTAGGTCAGGTTTTGTTAGGTTACGATAGGTTAAACCTCTATGTAGGTTAAGCCGAAGCTGAATGAAACGGTACCGCAAACACAACGGGACAACACAATGAGTTTAATTGTGTTACGTGAAGTTAGGTTAGGTTAGGTTAGGTCAGGTTTTTTAGGTTAGGATAGGTTTGACCTCTTTGCAAGTTAAGCCCAAGCTGATTCAAACGGTACTGAAAACACAAGGGGACAACACAATCAGTTTAATTGTGTTTCGTGAGGTTAGGTTAGGTTAGGCTAGGTTAGATTTATTTCTAGGTTAACCTCGAGTTGACCCATTCGATGTAGCACACATTTGCTACTGGGAAAATATGCTTCCAGAGCTTTACGTGTAGTTCAATAAATTTCTGTTAATTCAGGTTAGATAAGGTCAGGTTCTGTTGGGAAAAGTTATGTTAAATAAGTTGATATCAGGCAAGGGTTGATCCTTCACAGTTGTCGACATGTTTTTGAAGTGAAAATTTGAATCACTGGCATTATTTTGAAATTTATTTGCCTCAGTGCATGATTTTTCGTTATTTTTGGAGGTTATGGCTCAACCATGACGTGATGGGTGATTTTTGATACCGAATTTCAATTAAGCGCCCCAAAATCCATAGGAATACGTGTGTCTTGTTACCAGATCCGCACACTTTTTTTTGTGGCTGTGTTATTCTTATTTAGAATGTGCCAATTTTACAAGTATTTCAACTAATTTTTAATTGTTGAACGAATTATTATTTTTTAAAATCATTTTCTCCCTTTTTAAATTATGAAAAGTTAATTTCTCAAATAAATGATATATTTCATGAATGTTCACAGCAACATATCTTTTTTTAACGTACTCAAACATTTGTACGCGACGCGAGCAGTAATTACCCCTTCTTCAGACAAAAAGCTCGGCTTGTCCTCCAACATTTTTTTATAGATTTTACAGAATATCCTATATGATTTGAGAACATTGTATATGTTTGATAGAAGTTTCCTTATTGTACCAATTAAATTTCAGTACATTTTATACAAATAATACAATTTGTTTAACTTATTTACTATTCTTTAATGTTGGTAGATTATTTCTTTCATGCACAAGCTATGACACCAAACTTTTAATATTTTATCGTACTTTAAAAGACCTAAAACAATACATTTTCGAGGTATTTGCGGCTGAAGTATTTGTAAAGGTGGAATTAAATTCGACTACTTGAATTTGATTGGAATTTTCTATAAGGCTACATTTACCACATTTTTTAAACAGATTTGTTTCATAATGTATAGAATTATTTGGTGTTCAAATGACAATTTTATTTTATTCTTAAGGTTCAATGTCACCTTATCTCTCACTAGAACTCAAAATATTCTCTTTGATGTAGAAAATTTATCTTTTTTATTTGAAGATTTGTCTTTATTGGGTAGAAAATTAACCTTTTCGGTTGAAAATTCAACTATTAGTATTTCGCCAAGAGCTAATCTTTTTTGGTAGAAAAATAATCTCTTTGGTATAAAATTCATCTTCTAGATTGAAAATGAAACTATTTAGTTAAAAAATTGCTTTTCAAGATGAATCATTCTCTCTAAATTTCTTGGAGCGAAAATTAAACTCCAACTCTGGAGCGACTGCTATATTAACTACGATGGAGTCATGATGTCTGTCCGTTGGAGTCAGAAGCATCACTCCCTCCATGGGAGTCACATTTTCGCTCATTTTCGCTCTGATTTTTTAAACATTTCGAACATAAAAACCAATATATATTATTTTTTCAGAATGGACATCAGCGAACCTAATATGGATGTGCGAAGTACCTTAATGTATCTCGCTACTATCGCTTCTCTACTCAAAAGTCTTGGAAGAGAGACATTTAATTAACTTGTTTGTTTATTGTCCATTGTTTTTCATTTTATAGATTTTTTTCTGATTTTATTTATGTTTAATTAATAACTTCTTTATAATATAATAATAATCAGTTGCTCAGTTGGTTAGACACTCGGACTTCACCTCAGAGGTCCGGGGTTCGATTCCTGAGCCGGTACCTCTAGAAATTTTCCAATGTACCTTTACCGAGGTTCTGGTGGTTCGGAACCCACCTTAAGCTGTAGGTCTCCCCATCGTGTACTTGACTGCAACCCAGTCCGTCAATGATGGGGTAAAAACTAGACTTTGTCCAATATGTCTGGGCAGACTGCACTCATCATATCACTTGATTGCATTATGAAAATGCATCCGTGACTGGTGATATATACCGGGACAGCCCCGTGCAAAATGATCAAATAAAAATCCAACTCTAACCAAAAATGCCCTCGACATATTGGGCAGTATAAGCCTGTGACAACATTTCATCACAGAAATGTTTTTTTATAATAATAATAATAATAATAATAATAATAAAAGTATTATATAAATACTTTATTTGCTTTTGCGTTTAAACTGTTTAATTCTGCGATCTCTTATATAATATATTTAACGATATATATACTGAATAAACAACAATTCAGAGACATCAATGTTTTCATCCTTTCACTTTCATTCCTTTAAAAATAATTAAGCGAGCTCAGAACGAGCGAAATTTAACTCCTTAATAAACTCAAAATTCCGCTCCAATGATGTCAGCTAAATTATTAAGTGAGCCCGTGAGAAGCGAAATTTATCTCCCTAATGAACTCGAAATTCCGCTCCAATGATGTCAGCTTTATGACTCCATCCGCTGGAGTCACGCAACTCACTCCCAGTTAAGTAGACACGATCGCTTCAATGCTGTCAGAATTCGCCCCCTTTGGAGCGATAAATCGCTCCATTTGGTGTGTCCAGCCGCTCCAAGAACGGGAGTCGCTCTCCGCTCCAACGAAAAGTCACGCTCCACTCCAAAGGGAGAAGCTCACTTCTGGCTTCAACTTGGAGCAACGATTAACACCATTGGAGTGCTATATAACTCCAAGAAATTTAGAGAGTTTTCTTCAAAGTGCACTTTTTTCATAAGATTTTGACAAATTTTGTTGCCAATTTGTTTTTTTTTCTTGCTGGAAATGCATTTTTTACTAGAAAAAGTCGGTAGTCTTTCTTTTGCTAGAAAATTGATGTCTTTCAGTTGAGAACTCACTTATTTTATTGAAAATTCATATTTATTAATCTCAAAATTGAATATATTTTGGTACAAAACGCGTATTTTACCGTCGTAAATTCAATTTTTTGTTCTGAAATTTGTCTTTATGAATTAAGAACTCAACATTGTGGATGACATTGCGTTTTTTATATATTGAAAAATCTCTCTTGTTTGAACATTCAAATGGTTTGTTGGAAATTCCGATTTTTTGTTGTTTAATTTAACAATTTCTTCTTAAAAATTTAAATATTTTTTGTCTTGAAAATTCATCTATTATATTTTCCTTTAAGAATACATTTTTTATCAATGATTTAGCAGTTTTTCGAAATATTTTAAAGATTTAAAATAGTTACGAATTTTTTAGAAGATTTCACACATATTTCAGAGCATATACATTACACCATATCTGAGAGATTTTAACAGATTTAAACACGTTGAATTGGTTCAAAAGTTTGCAAAACATTTTTAAAACATTTCGAAAGATTTCAAAAAATGTCACAAAGATTTTAAAGCATTTCACAAAAAAATGAAAATATTTCAATGGTTTCAAAAGATTTTATGATTAGAAAAGATTTTAACAAGAATAAAGTACATCATATTTCAATTATTATTATTATTGTACCATTAGGTAATTTCCCTTTCTGGGTGGGCGTGGCTCACTCGGTGGGGAAGGGAGTAATGTAAGGAAGGGATATAAAACTGTTAGATTGATCCAGAATTCTCGTGATATTTATTTAAATAACACGTTAGTTCCGCAATACTATTCTGACCCTTGAATAACTCCTTGAATATTATCGAAACAGTCAATCAAATTCCCATTTACCGTTACACTTGCTTTGCTACCCGTACATATTGTTTTTATAGCTTGTAGCAGCCATCCAATGACTCCATACTCTTTCAGGACTTCCTAAAGTTTACTTCTATCTACCTTGTAAAAAGCTTTTTCTAGGTCAACAAATGCCCAAAAAACTTTTTTTCCTACTCTCAAACTTTTTTCTGTAATTTACCTTAAGCTAAATATTTGATCCGTACATGAGCTTTCTGGCAGAAACCCACTTTGGTTTTCCCAAATCTTTGCTTCTTTTATTTTCATTACCCAACGAATAAGTATTCTTGAGTATATTTTACTTACGGTACTTAATAAGCTACTACCTCTGTAATTATTGCAGTCGCCTTTATCTCTCCTTCTTTTGTATATTGGTATGATAATCGCTTATTTCCAATCATCTGGGACTTCTCCTATCTCGAAACATAAATTTATCAATTCGCGCAGTCTATGTGGTATGTACTCGCCACCGTGTTTTAGCATTTCAGCGTTAATATAGTTTATCCCAGCAGCCTATTCGTTCTTCGAATTCTTAATTATATCCCTAACCTCAGTGACACAGACTTTCTCAATTGAGTTTTCTAACGCATCGTGTTCTACATCTCAGTCGTGGTGTCCTATAGCTTTATCTCCGAATTGTTCCCTAAAATAGTATCTGAAAGCCTCTAGTATTCCGTCTGCATTATACAGCATTTCCCTATTACTATTTCTCATGTTGACAAATTCTGTACTTTTGTTTCCCTTGATTTTTTTATAAAGCAGTTTCTTGCTTCCTTCAAAGTCATTTTGTAATTTCTTCTCTTCTACTGCTCTAATATTATCTTTACTTTCCTTAATTAATCATTTGAGTATCCTCTTTATTAGTCTGTAATCATTTATACGTCTATTTCTTTTCTCATTGTCAAGACATAAGATGTACAAAGTTCTCCTGTAAGCCTCTTTCTTTGCTTTTTGGACAGCCTGAATTTCATCATTCCACCAAGTATCACTAGAAATTCTTCCTACAACCGTGGTACCACACACTTCCATCGTACATCTAACAATGATATTCCGAAATTTCGTTCATGCGCCTACTATATCTTTGTTTTTTATAAGCTCCTCCCATCTTGCCTTATCTATGCTTTCGATTATCTTATTTTGGAAATCTATTCACACATCCGGTTTATGTAGGCTCTCAATTTTGATTCGTGGTTGTTTTGTTTTTTGGTTCTCTTTTTTGTCCATCCCCGATCTAAGTTAATTTTGGAGAACAGAAGGTAATGATCAATATTGCATTCAGAACCCCTCATGACCATTGTATCTTTCACCAGCGCTCTTAGCCTTTCATACACATCAATAATGTCAATTATACTGTGGCTATTTCCTTTGGATCAGGTTTACATGTGGAACAGTTTATGTCTAAACCAAGTGTTTGTAATGAACATACTTCTTTCGAAGCATAAGCCAACTAGTTCATCTCCGTTATAGTTTGTTCTTGGATCCCCAAAATTACCAAATACTTTTTCTAGATTCTGATTTTGGATGCCTACCCATCCATTCATATCTCCTAGCAGAAATATTCCTTCACCATGATCTCAAACATTTATTGTTTCATTTAAAGTGTCCCAGCAGGCGTCTCTTCCTTCTATGGGATCAATATCAACCGGCGCGTAGAATGCTATGATAAATAATCTTTTGATTCCTACTTTCATTTAAGCTCACAGCAGTTTGGGAGATACGAAATCATGATCTCCGAGATGCTGCTTCGCTCTTACATTCAAAATCAGACCTGCTCCTTGCCTACCATGTGATTCACTATCTACTCGTGACCATATTTAAATCCACTTTTTAACAACCCGTTTTCTATGTCGCTACTTTCGCATCCCTTTTTCTTTGTTTCAGACACACATCAAATATCTAGTTTCCTTACGTGCATAGTTTCTCGTACTTCTTTTACCTTGAGATCATTCACTCCTCTAGCATTCCAAACACTCAGTCTCCATTCGTCGCCTGCAACTTGACCTTCACATTTATCGTGAACATGCCTTTTGTGAATTAAAGCTCCAGTCCTTTCCGAGGCCATGTTATTGTTTGTATTATTAATTGTTTATGTTATACGCCCAACCACCACCTTTATGCTATAAGTTTATTTGGCGAGTCGAAATTATGTTTAAGTCAAGTAGAAATTCGTCATATGCTGGAGATTGTAGTTGTAACGTCCGTCCCACCAAACTTCAGTTAATAAGGAAGTGTTGGCAGGGGGGGGGGGGCAGAAATGGAACCGAGAGAGTCGTTTATGTTTTTAAGCTGAGAATGTCACCAGCCTTCAGCAGAGTTGTATTAGATGCGAGTTCATGTGATCCCATTTGCTCTTGTTTATGTAAGGTCTAAATCTTTGAATTTATAATAAAAAGAGAGACCCCTCCCCGGACAAAAAAATTTCCGCGTTGTTTGTCGTTGTTAAGCTTGAAATTTCTTGTTCGTGAAAAAATTATAATAAATTGATATAAATTACTTAACTTCAAGTAGGCTTCCGGGGTTTCTATTATCTGCATAACGAAAGACAATTTTAAGAACAACAAATATTCAAAATTTAGAATTTTCTATTTGGTATTTTCCCATTCTTGGGGTGCACGACCGGTACCTCTAAAGTCTTTTTGAAACTGACTTAAAGGACAAAGCTAGAACCACATGTTAGAGATGGTTTACAATTACGTCACATTTCCTGTGACCTAAAAAAATGCTACAAAGGAGAATTTAAGAAAATGATCTTCTTTAAAGTCCTTTCAAATCCATTGAAATTTTCTAAATAAACCGACTAGAGTTTAATTTGATAAAACTTTAGGCATTTCTAGAAAGAAAGGAAAATTTGCCAACAACAAGAACAGTTCAAGTTTAAATTTTCAACTAAATGCACAAATAAGATAATTAGTTAATGAAATAAATAAGTAAATGAATAATTAATT
>NC_046657.1:107205504-107212975 GCF_010883055.1 Belonocnema kinseyi | reverse complement strand
ATGTAATATTTGATATTGCAATCAAGAAAGCTTTGGACGAAAAATATTACTTTTTAACAATACAGTTGAATTATCAACAAAATAATTGACTTTTCAACAAAATAGTTGATATACCAACCAAAAAAGATGAGTTTTCAACAAAAAAATTTAACTTAATCCAAAAATTTGCATTTTTAAACAAATAGTCCAAATAGTTAACCAAATAGTTATATTATATCTTTCCGCTTATATCTATATATATTTTTCAATCTTATCATTTCTATATATAGAATTATTTACAACTATTTACATAAGTCTATAAATCTAGTTCCTTATCTCTATTTCCTGCGAAAGCGCAATTTAGGGCTTATTAGCAAACGAGTAGGCGAGCGAACGAAAGAGAGAGTGCAAGCGAGAGAGAGCATGAGAACGCAAACGCATCTTATTCTACTTAACTTTTACCATACCATTACTTCCAATATTTACGCTTCTAATCTAAGCGACTTCCGTTTCCTTTTTATTTCACTTTTTTATACCTCCATTTGCTTTTTTTCACATGCATTCTTTCATTCTCTCTCATTCGCTCCTCTAGCACCCTCCAACTCCTTCGTCCATTCTTCTCCTAGTCCATCCTCCCATAGAATCGTAACCATATTCTCTTGCCAGCTTCCTTTATCTTCAATTCCTCTCCTACATCCTTCCCATATATGCTCCCATGCTTCCTCCTCTTATTCACATATTCTACACTTTCTGTTTTTTTCTTTTTCCCAGTGCATTCCCTCCCTTACCTCGTTTCCCAATCTGAATCTGGCTATTCTGGTCCACCATCTGTCTCACGATCCCTTTTCTAAATACTTTGCACTCCTTCCTTTTTTATCATCTTATACCACTTATTGTATTTTGATTCCTCAATCATCCTCCACCTTTCTATTAATTGTCTTTCCCTCTCTCTTTTTTCCAATTCTTCATAGTTTACTCAAGTCCCGTCTTCTATTTCTATATCATTGAAGAACTCCCTCCTTTCTTCTTCCCATCTCGTTAATTCGCTCGCCCTCCCTCTCCTCTCTTCTACCTCCATCAAACACTTTCCCGCCAACTCCCCTCCCTTTTCCTCCCTCAGCTTCTTCTCAAATTTCTATGCCCTCTTTCCCGTTATAATACTTAACTTATCCCTTTACACTTCTTCTCTCACCATATATCCTGGCGTCCTCCAGTCTGCCCTAGTGTCCACCTTATATACCTTTCTTGTAAGCTCTCAATATGTTTCTTTTTTATCCTTTCTCTTATATGAGTTGTATGATCTCCATTCGTTTGCAAGATATATCTCAAATATTTATACTCTTTTATTTCTTCTAACTTTAATCCCTTCCATCTCCCTGTCCATTCTTTGTCCCTTCCCCCTACTTTTCTAAACCTCTTTATCTTTGTATTTTCTACATTTACATTCAGCTTTTTCCCATCTAAGTATTTCTCTAATGCTATAATTAATTCCGCCATCCCTTTTTCATCCTCTGCCATCAACACTATGTCGTCTGCGTATGCCAGTGTATATATCTTTTCCTTCCCTATCCTAACTCCTCCCCAACCTTTTCTTTACTATTGGTACAACTATTCCTTCTTCCCATAACTCTGACCACCCCTTTCCTCTCCATACTCTATTACACATTATCCATGCCCATTCCTCTAGTTCCGCCCCTCCATATTTCCATACTTCAGTTAGAATCTCATCTATACCAGGTGTCTTTCCATCCCTCATCATTCCTAAAACTTTAACTATTCCTTCCCTTGATATGTCCTCTTCCTCGTCTCTTTCTCTAACATTTTCTCCTCCTTTTATAACTTTCCTCTCTACTCCTCCTAGCAAATCCAAAAAATATTTCTTCCATTCTAACATTTCAATATCTTGGTTTACTCTTTTTCTTTCTCTATTTACTACCTTTCATACCTCTTCTTCCGTCCTAGCCTTCTCCACCTCATCCTCAAACCTTTTATTTTCTTTCTCTTTCCTTTGATAACACAACTCAGTATACTCTTTCTTTTTTTCCCTATATTCTTCCCTACCACGTTTTTCTTTTCTCCACTTTCCTAATTCATTTTGACCTCCTTTTTTTCTCTTTGCGGTCCTCATCCCACGCACTTCTATTCCCCCTTTTACTAACTTTATTTCTGTTTGTGCACTCTAATCCTATTTTTATTTCTCTTATCATTTTTTCGATCTCCTCGTCCACATTTCCTCTACCATTTTGATATTTCTGACCTTTTCTCTAAACTGTTCTTTTCCTTCCCCTGACCAATCCCCTTTTCCTACACTTTTTACATTTGCTCCCCTTTCATTCATATTGCTATTGCTTCTTTGTCCCTCTAATGTCACTATTAAGGGAAAGTGATCCGAATCAATATAATCACCTACCTCTAGTTTCTTAACCTTCTCTCTTATCTCATCATCCATCATCACAATATCAATTACCGGTCCCCTTTCACCTCCTGAGCGTGTATATTCTTCTTTCTCATCTCCTTCTATATTTCCGTTTAAGATATACCATCCCAACTCCTGCAAGTTCTTCAAAAACTTCTTTCCCTCCCCATTTAGTACCTTATCTTTGGATTTTCTTCCTCTCTCTTCTCCCCATTCCCTTTCTACTCTTGCACCTATTCTCGCATTGAAATCATCAACTATTATCAGGCTACTCTCTTCTCCAATCCTGCTATATTCCAGTAACAAATCTTCCACTCTTGTCTACTTTCGTTTCTCATCCTTTTTTCCTTCGTACTATTTCTTATTTTCCTATCTCCTGTTTCTTCTTCTCCTAGTTTCCCTGCACCTCATTTCTTACTATCTGTTTCCTTTCATCATCCCAATCCCACTACACTCCGTCTGTCTGTATTTTGCCATACTTAACCCATGTTCTCTTTCCCTTTTTTCTTTCATTTTCCGCTACTTTACTCAATTTATATTGCATCTTCCTTTCTACGCATGTCAAATCATCTTCTATTCTCTCTGGACTTCTATATAATAACCTCTTCTTTATCATCACCTCTCTCTTATGTTCCCATTTCTTTAATTTCACCAGTACCATTATTTCCCCTCTTCGCTCTTCCCTTCCTACATTTCGCATTTTCTCTATCTCTACCTTAGCACCAATCCTTTTTAGAACTTCTTCCACCCCTTCCTTTAGCTCTTTCCCGTCTAATCGTACACCCTTTATCACTATGTTTAATTTTCTTTCTTCCCTCTCTTTCTTTTCTAATCTTTGTTCTATTTTTCTAAGCCGTTCCATCTCCTTATTCCCACTCTCGCCCCACCAGAATCCCGGTTTGAGCTCTCCAGTTTCTTCATCCTACTTTGCATCTCCTCTACCTTTCTTTATTATCTTCTTCCTACTTTTCTAGCTTTTGTTCTAATGACTGCATCCTCTTTTCTAACTTTTTCCTGATTTCTTCCCATTTTTTTTTATTTCCTTCTTAACTTCAGCCATTTCCCGCCTAATTTCCTTCTTTAATTCCTCTCCCCTTTTCTCCTACTTTTCTTTATAAATCAATATTACCTCTGTCATCACTTCGCGAATTTCCTTTAGTCTTTCCTCTTTCATTGTAACTTCACTTTCATTTCCGTTTTCGTCATCCCCCTTACTATTATCACTCTTCTATACCAAACTCTGCTTTTCCGGCGGCGATCTAAACATTTTTTTATATTTAACGCTCGCCCCAATATCTTCTTTCTCTTCACTGCTTTCCCTCTCCCCTCACTTCCTTTTGATAAAAGACTCAATTGCACCTACGCTTTTTTCTCTTAATCGTTCCTTTTCTATAGCTTTCTGATACTTCCCCTTGCTTTCCTTTCCTTGATCTCCTCTTTCGGCGTACTGAACACTTCTTGCTCTAGATCTGTTTCTTCTGCGGAGATACTCGCTCCGCTAGCCATGAATCAAATTAAAATTCTCCCGTCTTCTATGCTTCCCTGCCTCTATCTACCGTCGCGATGTGGTACCTTTCTCGACTTTCTTTGTTGCTACCCAACCCTGCTACTACCAACCCGATCAACACAGTCCTCTCACCCTGTCACAAATCTCCATACAAACTTCCACACAAATCTGTCTCAATCCTCCAAAATATCTACCTCGCCTTTTCAATCTCACAACCCCTCAATTAATCTCTCACATCCACACCAAAATTCCATATAAAAATTATAAAAATATGAATTTTTTTAACAAAGAAATCTACCAAATAGTTGCATTTTTTATTTCATCCAAGAAATGCTGTAAAGATTTGGAAACACCAAATCAAACCATTCTTCGACCGACAATGCAAGAAAGGTGTAATTTGTTCTAAAACAGATGATTTTGTATTAAATAATGATCATTTTTTTAAGTTGAACTTCCAGAAAAAAAAGGTTTTAATTAATTTCTCAACGCCAAAATTTAAATTCTAAACAAAAAAGTCAATTTTCCACGAAATAGTTACTTTTTCAACAAAACAGTAAATTTTTCAATCAAAAAGTATGACTTTTTTACAAAATAGATTAATTTTAAACTAAGCAGTTGTATTGTTCAAGAAAGATAAATTTTCTCTTAAAACATATGAATTTTAATTTTTTTAAATTCGAAAACATTAATTAGATTTTCATTCAGAAAAGATTTCAGGTCTTTTTTCAAAACTAGAAAGCTAAATTTAAACAAAATGTATATTTCCTAAGGAACAGTTAAACCTTCAATAAAACAGCAGAACTTTCAATCAAGAAGTATGATTTTTCAACAAAATTTAAATTCTTCAACAAAACAGTTGCATTTTTGTATAAGAAGAATGAAAATTCTATTAAAACATATTTAAAACATATTTAAACAAATTTTGATTTTTTTACAAGATTTCACAAATATTTCAGTAAATTTATAAGTATTTCAAACGTTTTGGAGATTTTCACATATTTTAAAGCTGATACAATTTGAAATAAAGTTGTGATGCCTCCTTTTCTTAAACATGAAATTCTTTTACAAATAAGTAAATATGACGAAAAAAATGTTCTAACTTTAATAGATATACATTAGATTAAGATATTTCATCTTGATACAATAAACTTTTAGAATTTGAAATTTCTTTTTCTTCTATTGTTATACAAGCTCATAAGAAACAATAGTTGTTTCGGCATTTTTCACTCCGACGAATATTTATTACTTATTGGAAAAAAGTAACATCTTCTGAAAGTACCAATTGAAATACCTATTCTTCGAAGTAGTACTAATATGGCAGTATGAGCGAAAATTGCGCAATTTAAGTATAAGGACCCGCATAATTCTTTAAATTTTGAGCGCCCATCTCTACTTCTGCTTGTGGTAGAAAGACGGGATAAAATCTGAAAAATTTTTTTAATTACTACGAGTTTAGTCACATCAATGAATTTATTGTTGTTTTATTCCTTGAAAGGTTATTGAAATATATTTTTTTGTTGAGGATGGCAATAGACCTATTAGTAACGTAGTAAACTTGGCAGCTGGCCGAGGCGCGCACATGGCAGGTGGCCCACAGACCCAAAGGCGTAGGGGCCGTAGATGCTGTGCAAGGATTAAGGGGGCTCGTTTAAGCTGTATCACAGCTTGCGACGACGTAAAAATGTGCTCAAATGTGCTCCAATGTGCCCCCGTAACCCTTGCACAGCATCTACGCCCCCTATGCCTCTGGGTCTGTGGGCTACCAGCCATGTGTGTGCCTTGGCCTGCTGCCAAGTTTACTGCGTTACTAATAGGCCTATTGTCATCCTCCACAAAAAATTTTAATTACTTTTCAAGGAATAAAAAAACAATAAATTAATTGATATGACCAAATTCGTAGTAATTTTTGAAATTTTTCATATTTTATCACGCCTTTCTATAACAAGCAGAAACAGAGATGGGCGCTCAAAATTTACACAATTGTGCGGGTCCTTATACAGTAAAACTTCTATAATTGGAACCGCCGATAATTCGAAGTTTTTTGTTGGTCTCTGCTAAAACTCCTATCCTTTCCATGATAAAAATATTATGTAATGTCTTTTCACACATGTCTTTTCAGTCTAATATTTTTATTTATTTTATTTGTCTTATAGATTTTATTATTATGTGTTATTATTTATAATTATGATTATAAACTTAAAATATTAACATTGATTTTTTATTTATGATATCACCTGAAAACTGAATTATTCTATAAATTGAATTTTCAATCATTCGAATTTTTTCCGCGCCCCATGGCACTTCGAATTATGGAAGTTTCACTGAATTGAAATTGTGCAATTTTTGATCAAACTATCATATTAGTACTGCTTGACCGAATAAGTACCCCAATTTTCACACCTTTATCTCTTTTTCGGAAAGAATTACATCAATTCAAAGTGAGCAAATTAAACAATCATCCTATTTTGCATAAATATAAACGATTTAATAATAATTTCGGATAAACCTTTATTTATCAAGTAGGTAAGTATAGTTTCTTGCAGAAATTTTTCCTTTAATAGTAATTCGCTCAATAAAAAAGTACTATTTGTTGTAACGTGATAAAATTACTTATAACAAACGCTCCGTCATCTTGCAAATTATTACCTTTAGAGGAATAAGTGTTCATTACAAAATTGTGTATTTCAGTTGGTACATTCAAAAGATCTTCATTTTTTCCACCCGTATTTGGTTATTGATAAAAATATTTGTTGTCACTTATTTTACACGTTAATTGATTTTTTGCAATAAATATTCGTCGGAGCGAAAATATGCCGAAACAACCATGGTTTCTTATGAGCTTGGCCAACAAGAGGAGAAAAAAAATTTCAAATTTTAAATGTTCAATTTGAGGTTTTTAAAAAAATATTATTGAATGCGACTATCTCGAGAACGGCACATTTTCGAGAGTTCTGCTACACAGTTTTGGAATCTGGAGATCATTTTACATAAGAATTTAAAAAAATCGAATGGACCTCGTTGGTCCGACGGAAATGGGATTGGCGCCTGGACTAGTAAACACGGCGATGCCCAACTCGCACTTTGACCTGTTTCGGTTACCCCAGGGCTCACCAAAAGGCAGCCATTGGCTGCAATGGCTGCCAGTGGCAGTCAAAAGACTAGGTCAAACTGGCCCTAACAAATCTTGTCGTTCGACTGGTTTCTAGCCCTTCACGGTCATTATACCTCCCGCCGCGCCGGGCTTGAAAGACATTATCCTTTCCAAAAATGAAATACAATTAGAAAAAAATATATCAGCGTTTGATTTAATAATATAAAAATAAATATAAACTTCTTATTGAATAATATTTATATATTTCACACAATTGATATAATGTATAATTATAAAATGTTTAGATGATATTGTTCAAATTTCTTTAATAAATATTTATTGAAATAAGCTATAGCTATAATATGACTATGTTATTTGTTAATACTGAATGATTAATAGGTAGTTTCAAAATTAATAAGAAAAATTAATATAATGCTTGAAAGGTGGAAGAATTAAGCAATTACTATATATTATTGCA
>NC_046657.1:107204610-107205404 GCF_010883055.1 Belonocnema kinseyi | reverse complement strand
AGAGTTACACTCGACAACTACTTGATCTTGAAGATATTTAAACTGAAATCCTTATATTTTAATGATTTTAAACATGAGTCAAAGTTATCAATTCTGAGAATTTTAAACTTAAGAAACTTCAAATAAAAATTGTGAAAATTATAGAATTTTTAATTGTAAAACTAAAAACTTACCTAATTTATAATTCTAAATTCTCAAAATAAAAAAAAACCCTTTAATTTAAAAGACTGACAATTTAAATTTCGAAAAAGTACAAATGAAATCTCTTGGAATTTGAAGAGTCATAAATTAAAATTGTTGACCTTTGATGGTTTCGGAAATCAAAAGTCAAGTTTTTAATTCTAACTGTTTTAAAAAGAAGAAAATTTGATATTAAATCATCAAAATTTAAGAATTTTTAATGGAAAGTTTAAAAAATTAAGAATTCATAAATTTCAATAGATTTCTGACTTAATGGTCTACTCTCTGAATATAAATCAGTGAAATTTCACAGATTGTGAGTGAAATTTCACTGATACAAATAACCTCTCTAGTGGAATTGTTTAAATTCTTATATCGCCTATATTTAAACATTTTTGTATGAAAGCTTTGAAGTTTGAAAGCTTCTATTAAACAGTTGAACTAACGTCACATTAGCTTCAATCCGCTCTCCATTCACAAGTATTGAACATTTTTAATAAAACCAACACACAATCTTTCCAGCAACTTAGGTAAATTATTTTTTAATCTTTACTTAAAGTTTGCACCAGATAAAGGAGAACGATAAGAACGAAGAAAAAGGTTTTGGCGACAAT
>NC_046657.1:107201070-107204600 GCF_010883055.1 Belonocnema kinseyi | reverse complement strand
CCAGCAACTTAGGTAAATTATTTTTTAATCTTTACTTAAAGTTTGTAAAAGATAAAGGAGAACGATAAGAACGAAGAAAAAGGTTTTGGCGACAATCGTTTCTCTCTTTTTTTTTTAATGAATTTTCATTCAAAATTTTTCGAATTTTTCCTCCTTTTTAAAACTTTTATGACAGCTTCAATTTTCAGGTAAATTTGATTCACTTTCTCAATTAAAAATAAAATTGGAAATTAAATGTATTGAAAATTCGAGTAAAAAGGTTCAGACCCCCCGGCGTGAACGACGACGAGACGTAATTTACCGTGACCGTAACCCTTCGCTCGATTCCTGGAAAACGAAGAAAAAAATGACAGAAAAAATTGGTGGCAGCCTCACCTGCTTGAAGTGGCGAGCCCTGGGTTACCCCCACCATTGCATCCAGTGCGTTACCCCTCGCTTGCTTGTCCTCGCCTGGGATTATATCGTAGAAGCGCCAGGAAAAAGGTGTAAAATTAGGTAGTTTTCAGACAGCATGAATTGCGCTATAGCTTTCTTCAGGCGCTCCTCCAATGGAAATGGGACACATACTCCTCCCATGAAAAAGAACGATGTTCCAGCTAGAATGTAGAAGTAAAATTTATTTCTTATATTTCTGCATGAAACATATAATTATTAACATTATTTAAAAATGTATGTGGTAAGGATGCATTGGGGAATCGTCAGATAAAAATAGTCCTTCTTTAAAATAATAAGAATTTCAGTTGCAGTTAAAGATCTGTGACAAAGAATCTCCCATTTTTGTGCATATTATTACTTTCTTCGAAGAAAGAATTTTTTTAAATAATGAATCTTCAACAAGAAAATAAATTCTTAACTCAATTGTTAATTTGTAACCCAAACGATAAATTTTTAAAAATATAAATAAACTTCTATCAAAAAAGATAAATTTTGGACAAGAATTGAAATAGTTACATTTGCAGTGAAAAAACTAATTTTCAATTTTAAAAAATCATTTTCAATCGAATAACATAATTTTTAACCAAAAAGATGAATTAGGTAGCAAGAAAATTAATGTTCTACAATAAAAGACGACGTTTCAACAAAATAAATACATTTTCAACTGAAGAAGATAATTGTTAAAAGAAAGCGAAATTTGTCATATCATAGGATCAACATATAAAAAGAAGCTTTAAATTTTAACGGAATTTGCAAAAATGAACCGTTTTTTTGTAATTTCTGTTTTTCAAGACTATTAGTTGAATGTAAATAATGCAACGAAAATATATCAAAATAATTGTTTTTTACTTATTGTAAAAATACTATTTTGACTTCTTGTTTTTCAAATGTTAAAAAAATATTCAGGGTACTGCGTTTGATAAATTTAATGAATTTTAAGTAAATACAAAAAAGGTGTCATTCATTTCTATTTTACTGGAATGAAATAATAAAACTACAAATTTAATTGAATACCCAAACTATTTTATTAAAACAGAAAGAAAGCAAACCGCAGTAAATCATAGTCTTTTCCACAAAAAGCTTATTTAAAAGAACTTAAAAAAAAGAAATTTTTCATTTAATGACTAATCAAACTAATAAATTAATTCACTATTATCGAATATACTGTTTAATAATTAATTTTTAATTATTTTGAAATAATGCTTATAATGCATGCTTTTGATTATTTGGAAACGAATAATAATATAAATAATATAATTAATTATATAATTATTAATATAATTTTTGTGAAAAAATTCATGAATGTTTTCACAAAAATTTTGCCATTAAGACGTCATTTTGAAAATACTGAAACGAAAAATCGATCTTTGGATTCTCAAAGTTTAAACATTTATTCCACCGTTTAGTGGGGTCCCAGAATAATTACAGACTCGAAAAACTTTGAAAACACAAAAAAAATAGACACAAAAAATCACATTTTTTTTTGTTTAAACTGCATTTTGGAATAATAAATAAATTTTTTGAGGAATTTCATTGGTACCATCGGAAAGAGGAGATCTTAAGCAATGAAAATATATGTATCTCAATTTTTTGTAGTGTCGAACAATCTTAGTTATTGGCCTTCGAAGAGCAGTGTATTGGTCGTGGCGCATAGGCAGTTTAAGGGTTAAGCTATAGGTCCCCCTATCGTTTACTTGACTGCAACCCAGTCTGTCAATGTTGGGGTAAAAACCAGGCTTTATCCAATATGTCGGGGCACACTGCTCTCATCAGATTACTTGATTGCATCATAAAAACGCGTCCATGACTGATGATATATACCGGGACAACCCCGTGTTAAATAATGAAAAATTAAATTCAACTCTAACCAAAAATACCTTTAACATTTTGGGCAGTAACCATCTTAAGCCTGTGACAAAAATTAATTGTTTAGAATAATTAATTTTTTTATTTAAATCATGCAAGATTAAATCTTATATTGCGATGTTACCATCCAAACGGATCATACATCCGACCCAATCGACCTGACATCGTGATGCGAGAAAAAAAGGTGGAAGAGTCTACATCATCGACATTGCTTGTCCACTTAACCGAAATTTGCAGTCAACCTATACAACCAGATCCACAAGTATAGCGAGTTAAGGCATGAAATAAAGACCATATGGAGGAATGTGAATCATGCATCTATTCATCCCATTGTGATTTTGGCTACAGGCATGTAGACGCAAAATGCACTGAACATCTTGAACATTTAGGAGTCAGTAGGGTAGTGGCAGCAGCTCAGAAGGCGGTTTTATTAAACACCTGTCGCATTGTAAGAAACTTTCTTGTCCATCAGGAAGCGAGCGTTACTAAAAACCCGTGGAGTGGCAGATAGTAGCTCTAAGAAAGCATCCAGAGGTGACTGTTGTCACCTCCAACGCTCGTGGCCGTTCGTAATCGTATACCTACAACATCATCGCAGGAGGTTTCAAGCATCGTATTAAATTATTTGAATTAACTTATAACATTCTGACCTCATCACTCCCCTGACTTAGTCCGTGGCTATGATGTATAACCGGATTTACCCAAGTAAAAGTTTAATAAAAACATAATGATAATCATACATAATTAATTATTGTTTAATAATAACAATAATTATTATAGTATTATTTTATACTTATCGATATTTCGATAAGTTTCCAAAGAGCTGAAAAAATTGTAGAATCTGGTTACGGCATTTCTCTTCTCATCTCTTAATCCAAATTTGGACTTATTGAGGCGAATAAAATATTGTTGGAGTTGCCAAAAATAGTAGATTTTTAATATAATATTTCTAAATTACTAATTGCAAAATTAATAAAATGTAGATATCGTATTTTTTTTTGTCAGCAGTTAAAAAGGACAAGGTCAATTAAGTTTACTCCTCCGAATCAAAAACATCTCACTTAGGTTTACTCGGGAACGACTCCGGACATCGTTCTCACCGCGAAAGGAGCCCCTCCATATGCTGATTTTTTTAGATTTCAAAAGCACATTTATTTTCATATCAAGTTACAGAAAGAGTATGTTACAAGTATGATTATTTTGTAGTATCTATCCTAGTTTGGAACAAG
>NC_046657.1:107182677-107200970 GCF_010883055.1 Belonocnema kinseyi | reverse complement strand
GATCTGCACCACACTTCGAGGACGGTGCAAGAGGGGCTCTCTCCACCATCCGCGCTCCCGATGTGCACAAACACTTAACAATCACTATATCACTTGTTGAGTAGCGTTTGAGTAACGATGAGGCTTCTTTCACCGAATGCACAACAAATTCTAAGGAAGTGATGATGATATGACCAATTCAGAATAATGACCATATGCTGACGCGATTGGTTTGACATATATATGGGAAGCTTGAATGGGCGGAGCACTGGGAACTTCTTGGGGAAGTGAAAGTAAACCTAAACGAAAAGCAACGCGTGAACTTAAATGAGAGTGAACTTATCCGGGCGTAAACTTAAACGGGGTTTCAGTATATATCTCTCGTAGGATTAGCGGCGGGCTAAGATCTTGAAATTAGTATCCAATGTACTTGTAATTCCTTTGTACTCGCAATGCTAATTTATAGAATATCTATATATTACTCTAATCTGGAAAGCTTATAATTTAAATTTATTATGTTTTGAAGACCTTTTAACTAGAAATTGAAAACCTCGCGCTGGATGCAATGGTGGGTTTAACCTGAGTAGGTCATTATGCGAGTCGGGCATTTGCCCCCTAAAGCAGATTCCTTTTTACAAGTCTACGAGGGATCAGGAGCGGCCAGGTAATGGACTACCTTCAACCTTTTTTCATGTACACTATTCCCTCAAGAGACTTCAGCATAGCTCATTAAGATCCAAATTATGCTCCTTGAAATTAAAGTACTAAATTATTTGCTACTCTTACTCAAAGTTCTAGATTCAATTTGATATTGCTTACTTTATCAATTTTCAAACTTTATGGACAAATTACATACTGTTGGATAATTCGAACATTCTGAATATATTACTTTCAAATCGAGGATTGCAGAATTATTAATTTTTAACTTTTTAATTACAAAAAGAGCGAGTGAGTGAAACACTCAAGGAGCTACCCTAGACACCTGCAACTCGAGACCTACGGGCTAATATCTCGTAAATCGTAAAAGTCACTCCACCAATCCACGGCAACCCACATGCGCGTCTGTGCATAGGGTCTCTCTCGTGGAACAGAGTATAGGTTATTTTGTTACTTGAATTCGAAGTTCTACATTATTCTACTACTTGAATAATACATGCCTGATTTTTTCGTTCCTCGAAATTAAAGTATGTACCGGATTCTCTGGCTACTCGAATTCGAAGTTCTAGGTTATTCTGCTACTTGAATAATAGATTCTCGATGTTTTTGCTCTTCGAAAATAAAGTACCGGATTTTTTTGCTATTCGAATTCGATGTTCTAAATTATTCAGCTACTTGAATAATGGATTCCCGTTTGTTTTGCTCCTCGAAATTAAAGTACTGGATTTTTCGCACTAGATAAGTACTGGATTGATTTTGGATTTTTTTCAACATCTCCAAAAAACCACCTCTAGTACATTTCCCGAAACAGATCAGAAATTACTCAATGTAAAAAAATGACGAATTCCAATTTACATTTTGCCTTGGCGATGGCGCTGAATATCGACGACCTAAATATTTCACTGAAAATTATAACTATGCTCATCTCGCCCCGGTCTCTCCTAGTTCTTAACAAAATAATTAAACTTTCGAAAAACAAAACAACCTTATAAAAAATGACGAATCCTCAACTTCAAAAGTTAAATTTTCAATTAAAAAAAATGTTGCAAATAAAACTAAAAAAGATTTTCAAACTGAAAGGATGAATCTTCAACAAAAAAAAAAATATTTTTCAACAAACTGGTCTAAACTCGAACCAAGAAATAAAATTTTCTATTAAAAACATGAATTATTAACGAATAATGTGATAATAGATATTTCAACCACAAAGAATGACTTTTGAAGAAAATTGTTGAATTTTTAACCAAATAATAAAATTAATAACGAACAATATCATCGTTAGGAGGAAGCAACTGAGAAACAAGAAATAAAAATACAAGGCAAATGAATGACTAACTATACTAAATGTCGAAACAAAAAATAACAAATTTCCAGCAAAAACAGTTGAATTTTCAATACGAAAAATTGTACTTTCAACAAAAAGATGAATTCTTAACGAAAAATATAATAGCTCATATTTTAAACGAACAAAAAAAGAGTCGCAACAAAATAGTTACATTTTTAACGAAAGAGTTAAATTTTCAACAAAATAATTAAATTTCCACCAAAATAGTTGAATTTTTGAACAAATAAGTGAATTTTCAAACTTCGAAAATAAATTCTCAAGCAAAATGATACATTTTCAAACAAGAAGATTAATTTTTTAACAAAAAATACGATATTTTTCACAAAAAAATTAATTTTAAAATAAAAAGATACATTTTAACAAAAACATTGAATTATTAGGAGTTCATGACAGGAAAATTATTATAGGCCTATGCCCTATGGCCTATACTGATCTTTCTATAATATTGTTTGTGAGGGTGTAACGATCATAAAAGTGAGATGAACCAGTTAAACAATTTTTAAAATTTTGTAATTCTGTTAACAAAAAATTTTATAACGGATGAAACTTTGCGGACAGCAATAATAAACAAAATTACATTATATTTTGTCAATATATGACGGTAGAATCTAGTTTCAGTAAATTCTCGTCTTACAAGTTGTCATTATATAGTGTTAAATTTAAATATAAACAAAGTTAGAAACACAAATCTATTTAAGGAATATTTTCAGCCAAATTAATCATTTATTTCGTGATGTGTCATCTTACCATATATTTGAAATATTCTGTTGAAAGGAGATATAGCAATGGAACAAACCAACTATACAGATTGGAGCGGTATACCAACAAAATCCGACATTTTCTAACTTAATTCTTACCTGGTCAAGATCCATTAACATCAGCTAATTTAAAAAGAAGCCTCAGTCTATAATTTTATAATAAATAAATTCTCGCAAGTAGTAAATAATAAATGATGAAAAGGAATAAATAATAAATAACCATTAATGTGCTTGCGAAATACATTATGTGTTTTAAATTCACCTACGCGTTGATGATAGAGTATTTAGATAGGAAACGGAATCAGCCCTGTATTTAAAGCCCTGAATTGTCGTTAATTACTATTCGGTGAGGAACATCGTAGAAAGTCAAATTACCAACGATTGTATCATTTTCTTAACAAAATCAGTCAATCAAATGTTGACTCTAGTGTCATCAAGTTCAGTCTGGAAGGTTATAAATTCTAAAATTATATTAGTTACATTAAAAATGAGCAAAAAAATTATGTGCTGGATAAAAACGAAAAAGAAGCGAAATAAGGAAATGAAACCTTTGTTTGCTTATCGGTTATTAAAATATGTTGGTTTACTGGTATTGATATGGCCTCTGGATAAAAATGTGAAGTTGTCTTATCGCCTTTTCTACGAAACGTGCTGGTGGATATTCATGATGAATGATATTTTTCTCTTTCTCGGTATTGCGATTGGACTCTATCGTTCCTTTGACAGTAATTCTTTATTTACGACAGTAATTTTTAATTTAATTGAACTCACCGTCATTTGTGAGAATATATTCACAGTAGTCGGCTTCAAAGTTCGAGGTTCAAAAATCAAGGTTTAAGAATTTACTATGTCTCTAGAATTTAATTTTTCGTGTAGGGGAAATATCCCTACAGTGGTCAATGTAAGCAAGAGTTGATAATCTTATTTTAGACCACAAATAAAAGAAAAATAATTATTTAAATTTTATTTTATGAACACTTATTAAGGATCCGCGGTCTAAAACTGTTAACTGGCATTTTTTCGAAATTGATTTTTTTTTGTATTTTCTGGAACATTTTTTATATGCAATTAATATACCGCAAGTGAAACAGCAAAATTCATTTTAGTTTAAAAAATGGATTTTCGAAAATCGCTTTTGATATCTAGAGCATAGGTCCGTGGTCTAAAACTGTTAACTGCTTATGGGGTCTTATGAGAAATCCTCTCTTAGTTTAATCGGCTTAGTTTACGTCATTTTCGATGCTGTCGTCTAAAGATCGCTGTAAAGACGAAGGTGAGCGACACGTCTCAATTATTGATACTCAGCAATGTTCTGCAATAAGCTTTCAAATTTTTGCAAGCACATCTATGTTCGGCTTGTGATTCCAAACATTTTGATATATAAAACTAGCCCGCAGCTCGAAAAACTACGCAGAAAAATGCGAGCCCGGGAAAAACAATAGACCGCTGGACCCCTTGTAGATAACATATGAAAAGCTTTCAATTGTCATATCATTTTCAATTTTGATTAGAATATTATAAAACTAACCTGTATTATTTTTCTCTAGTAAATGAACAAGAAACATTTTACAGTTTAAAAGAATATTAAAAGTTGCAAAAATAACAATGATTCACCTCGCCGTGTAAAATTTCTGAAATGTCGGTTAACATGTATAGACTACGGTCCTTTCATAGTGTCTTAAATAGTACTTGAATTAAATGAAGTATTTTGCATATATTATTATTTTTAATTAATGATTATCTACTGTTGGTTGTCTTATCCACTGTAGGGAGGTTTTCCCTATAATTTAAATTTTTGCAGAAATTGATTTCCATTCTTGAAAAAACCGTAAACAGTGTGAAGAGCAAGGAAGAAATTTTACTTAGAGAATACATAAGACAATCTAATCTGGTCATTCATTTGCGTTGGACAATTTACCACATTCTGTTTGCTCTTTATATTTATTTACATTTATTCGAACCAAACCTTATACTTCCAAAAGAAGTTTGGCACCCTTTTTCGATTGGTCGAGTCAGTAAACACCATTTAGTACTCATACAACAGACGATATATATTTTTCACACTGGAGCATTGAATATTGCTGACGGAGTAGTCTGTATGTCAATGAATGCTGCCACTGTCAAATTGCAAGTTCTTTCTGAAGAAATGGGAAAAGTATATACTTATTCTCAACTGAAACAATGCATACGAGAACATCAAGATATTATATGGTGGGTAGACATTTATTTTTTATGTATTGTTTATTTTTATTTTTCAATGCACATGATAATATCAATACATTAAACGATGTGTATATGTTAAATTCATTTTATTTAGTTTTTAATCAGAATGTACACTTTCCCCCCTATTCTCCTCATTTCTCCTTTTTAAAAAAATCCTCTTTTTTCCTTATTTTCAAAAAAACCTCCCCTTTTTCTGGTTTTTTGTTGAAATGACTACTACTATATTTTTTGTCCAGAATTATTCTTTCTTAGATCAAAAATTTATTATTTGGTTAGAAATTTAATTATTTTATTGAAGATTTAACTATTTTATTGAAAAGTCAAATTTTTTAAATCTGTAATTCAACTATTTTTTTGAACATTCATTTTTTTCGGAAAGAGAATTCATCTTTTTTTATAGAAAAGTCATCTTCTTTGGTTAAAAATGAACTTTCAGTGTTACAAATTCAACTTTTTCTTTCAAATCTGGTCTCTTTTGCTTGAGAGTATCAAAATTTAGTTCTAGATTGAAGTGTTTCGTTAAATTTTTTTTTTTAAATTAGCTACTTCATTGGTGATTCACCTTTCTTGGTTGAAATGAACTTTTTTGTTGATAACGTATCACTTTGGGCTTAACATTCCATTTTTTTTCTAAAATAGTTCCATTTTTATCTGGGCAACTCAACTCTTTTTATTAAATTTTGTCTCTTTTAGTAGAAAATTAATCTTTTTTGTTAGAAAATTCAGCTGCTTTGGTTGAAAAGTACATTTTTCGTTGAAAATTCATCTTTTCGGGATCATGAGTTAAAAGTTTTCGAACACATTCGACTTTTAAACTTAAAAACTCAACTCATTTGATGAAAATTTATCTCTATTAGTAGAAAATTAATCTTTTTGTTTAAGAATGTGAGAAATTATGACCGATTATTAATTTGAATAATATGTTTCGGGTGGGAATTCAACTATTTTGTTGAAAGTTAAATTTTTTGCTTGAAAATTCATCATCATTTTAGTGAGTCCATGTTTTATAAAAAATTTATCTATTTTATAGAAAGTTGAACTATTTGGTTGAAAAGTCATGTATTTCTTTAAAAATTCTTTTTTAACGGTAAAAAATTAATTTTCTTGGTTGAAAATTCATCTTTTTGGATGAAAATCAATCAATTTTATAAAAAATTTATCTCTTGTGCTAGAAGTGACATTTCGTTGTTGTTAAAAATTCAACTGTTTGTTTGAAAATTATTAATCTGCTTTGGTATAGGATTCAACTATTTTGCTCAATATTGTATTTTTTTGGTTAATATCTAATATTTTATAATTTGCTGCAAAATTTAACCATTTTGTTTAAAATTCTTCCTTTTTTGTTTGAAAATTAATGGTTCTTATCCAAAAGTTAACTATTTAATAGTTGATAAAATTGAAAAATTTTGCTGGAAAGGTTAAAAATCAAAAGAATTATTTAGCTTGTAGAAATTTTTGTAATTTTTGTTTGTGAACAGCAGTCACTTTTAGT
This sequence comes from Belonocnema kinseyi, assembly GCF_010883055.1. NCBI lineage: Eukaryota > Metazoa > Arthropoda > Insecta > Hymenoptera > Cynipidae > Belonocnema > Belonocnema kinseyi. The sequence goes on along the minus strand of NC_046657.1, from coordinate 107,194,516 downwards.
CACTTTTTATATTAAATTAATCACGTTTTTAAAATTTTTTCAAGCACATTAGACTGAGCAAGCCTTGATTGTAGATACTACAATGGTTTGGAGATTATAATAATGTATTTGTATTTAGGTACGTTAACGAGATTAATACTACAATGCGTTTCATCATTCTGAAAGTGATCATTTGCACTGCATTTTATCTAATTTACGGATTTCTGCAAGTCGTTCATGTAAGAAAAAAAATTACACCTAAAATTGTTTAGTTCGATATACACGAGGTCTGTTCGGAAAGGACCCGACCTTGTGGTGTACCAGGAGTAAGAGTTAATTCTGTCCAATGGCGATGATATAGCTTTCAAATTACTTCCCTTTGAAAGCCACAACCTTTATTTAGCGATCCTCCCACTTTTGGAAGCATTCCTGAAAGTCATTTGAAAGAACTAACAGCTTTTTGTCGTATTCTGTTTTAATTCCGCTATGTCTTAAAATCGTTTTCCTTTTAGAGAGTACTTCAATTTGGGAAACAGCCCAAAATCACTAGGAGCCATATCAGGACTGTGTGTTGCTGCCGAAAATATCACAGAAAGAATGAAAGATAAAGTTTACATCGATTTAAGGTGAAAGATTCACTGCAACAAAAATTAACCTTGCCGGATAAACTTTACATGAATCGAAGATAATTTTCGGTTTTTAACCTTGCCTGGATAAACTTTCGCCTTATAATCGCTCCATTTTTATTCGAGATGTAGCGAGGATTGCGACGCCAGCGCTATCTATAGTCGTTTAACTTCATTAAATTGGAGAGAACCGGGGATTCCCATCTCTCAGTTGCTTTTTGCGCTTTTGCTAAATGGTATTAAGTAAGTTTTAATTCCTCTACAATAGTCTAATTTATTTTGGAGGAAATACATCAGTAAGTACACATTTTTTTCGTGTTTTCTGTTACTGATTCTACATGTTTTATCGAAATTTGCTCACTTCCGCGTCACGCAGTAGACGAGATAAGAATTATTCTCCTAACCTCAATGAAACTTTTGCCGAAATATTTTTTGTTTTTAACCGCTTCAAGTCTTACCTGCAACACATTTCAACTTTTGTTTTTTCTGTGTCATTTTAAATCTGGTGTCCCGATTTATAACTCGAATTAACTCATACATTGCCCGTTTCCCATTTCTGTTAAGGACGCCGTAGCAGACGATAGCTTTTATTCCATCGTAGGATAAACTTTCGCCAAATAGCATGTAAACTTTAACAGCGAGAAATTTTACATGCAAAAAAATTTAACTTCAGTTGTTTCTGTGATACAAAGTATTTGTGCGATTTCTAGCTTTTCACCAGAAATCGCTGAATAAGCTGCAATGAATAAACAGGTGTGTTGTCGTGGTGAAGGACGCTGTAGCCACTTTTCCACAAATCGGGCCAAATCTTGACTTTCCAACTAATATTCGCACTCGTTCCAAATTGTAAGGCTGCCAGAGTGAGGGTCACGTCTAAAGTTTTCGGCAAAATTTAATTTGCACTTTTTGTTCGGTATGTTGCGTCGTCCTGAAATGAAAAACGTACGCAGTTAGAGGTTTACGCAATTGCATACACGATTTTACTAGAGATATGCGCATGTCCGGACAGACCTCGTTTGCATATATCTTATCTTTCAAAAATGTTATATGCACATCAAATTCGTTAATTTTTTGAGTGACATTTAATAAGAAATTTTTTAGGTACGAGAAACGCTTGATGTTTCATTGATGCTTCAGTTTATGACATTGGCATGTCTGGCAAACTACAGAGTGTACTACACAGCTTCCTGTGCCGATGATCTAAAGTCAATGGTATAAATTGCAAATTTCTGAAAGGACATGATAGCAGTATCAAATTGTGCTTATTTTTATATGTAAAAATTATGATTTGAAAATTTTGTAACTGAAAAAATATTTATCATTTCAGGGCGATCGCTTAAGATTTTCACTAAAGTGGAGAGGAAAATCACAACAAATGTCTAGATCAATGTGTATAATTATTCAAAGATGCCAAAAACCTCTTTGTATATCGGTCTGTGGTATTATGCCTAAATTTGCCTTGAAATATTACGGAAAAGTAAGTTAATTCGTTCTTATTCAAAATATCTGTACGCATAATTGTTAATGAATCACTATATGGATTACATAAAAATTTGAAAACTTTTTTCAGTTCTCCTACTTCACCTTCTCATACTTTTTGACTTTGAAAGCAATACTGGAGTCGAGAATTAGATTTTAAGACGTATTTTGAGTCTGTTTCGTTTTAACAGAAAATTGTTTACGAAGAATGTGTATCATAGAGAAAATGTGAAATATGTTTTAATCAAAAAACTAAATTAGAGGAAGTTTTCTATACAACTTGTTGCAATGAAGAATTGTATTCTTTACAAATTTGTAAACTAGATTACAAATTTTCGTGTTGTTTTTTTACAGAATTTTTGGAACGCTCTTCTTTAAAGTTTTAAAAATAAATGACTATGGCTTCTTACAAAAATGAAAGTTATTTATTTTATAGATTTAAAGTTTCAGGTTGGTTTTTTCACAAAATACTTTTTTCTCTTTTTTTTCATGAACTTGTCAAAATTCATCAAGGAAATATTAGCAACGCGTTACGTGACGAAGGTAAGTTTAATTAATATTATGTAATACTAAGATTTTCGCCTTAACAATATGACGCTGGCACGGATAACTGAAACAACTATGAGACTCAATAGAGGTAGTAGTTGTAGTTCAGAAGTAAATTATAGCCGTATTTATCTACCGTACTTAAAAGAACTTAAAAACTCCCTACACTATCAGAAAGTTAGCAAATTACCCCATACGGAGAAACTTAATATTTATTATGTCTAATGCAGACTGCGCAAGAACTTTTCAGCTTTATTTGCAATTTTTCAACAATAAAATTTATTATCTGCCAGGAAATTGATATTTTTTGTGACTAATGGTAGAAATTTAGGCAATAATATCTGAATCAAATAGGCCACTTAACACAGTCCGCAATTACCCTCACAAAAGTGTATTTATTGAACTTGTGACTTTTATAGTGAGCTAGTGTACAACCCGAACAGTAGTACGCCAGTAACGCCGGTTGGAGTTTGGTACTGGCGCGGTACTGTTAGAATACTGGCAGGACGACTGGCTATATACTGGTAAAACTCCTAATGATAACAATGTTCTGTACTGACTTGCAGTATTTAGGCAATACTGGGCTAGTACTTATATTTGGTACTGCTGCGGTACCCTTTGTTAGTACTGGCTCAACCAATACTGCAAACTCGGCGAGGTACTGATCTGTAGTACTGGGCCAGCACTGAAGTTCACCTTAGGCCACTATTGCAGATTAGTACTGGGCAGGTACTGGTCAGGCTCCAAATGATGAGGGAGGTATCCCAGGTAGAAATACAGCACCGGTCCAGTGCTGACCTAGTATCGTCTGTCGGCGTTCCAATACTGGCTGGTTGTACTGGTCCAGTACTGTGTCAGTACTGGCTTGTAATGCTTGGTGGTACTGGCCTGTCAGTATTGGCGCAGTACTTACTGTCAGTACTGGGACGTAACTGGCAAACCGCTGGCGTACGAAAATGTCGGAGTTAATTTCAAAAATGGTAAAAAATTATTTAATTGTTTAAAGACCACCCATTCATCATCATACGACTGCATATCGTTCGAATATTATTTATAATTACAAAAATATAATATTCAAACTATTTGTTTAATTTTAACACCCACTATTTCTATAATCTAAAAATATAACAATAAAGGTATTTAAAAAATCCGCCCGCTTTGCGGGCACATTCTCAAAGCGCGCCTCGCGCGCGGCTCGTTTCGCGCGCGGCTCGCTTCGCGCGCGGTTCGCTTCGCGCGCGGTTCGCTTCGCTCGCTAGTTTGAGCGCGCCTAGGGCGCGCAACTGTTGGTTCTCGCGCTCCGCGCTCGGTCTTTGCATTACCCTCCACATTTGTGCACAGACCACAATGCGCAATTTTCTACATTATATGTTAAAAACTATTATATCAAATGTCTATTACCATTTTTTTTGTGTACCTTGGTCTGGTACTGCTTATTCTAATATTGCAAAATAATGATCACATTTTATTTTTTCTGATCCTAATAGGGCCCTGCTGTGGTTGTTTAATCATTTTCCCTTTTCTTAAGTAACGCTGAACACTTTTTTTAAATTTGTCATTAAAGAAGGTTCTTAAAGTATGTACGGCCTTTACGATTACATTCACATTGCGATAATCGCGCTTCGCGCTTAACAGATAGGTTATACAGGCTCTAATTTTTTTAAATTTGGGATAATCAAAAAATTAGGCTAGAATAGTTTTGAAATATATTTGGTATCTAGTGAAAATTTTGAATGAAATTTTTTGATCTAAAAAGAAATATTAAATTTTTCTATTTTTTGAAAATTTAAAAAATTTTGAAAAGTATATAACTTTTATAATTTTCATCAAAATTAAAAATTTTATTTAGATAACTTGGAAGTAATTTACCTATCTATAAGAAACTTTGACAAAAAATTTTATAATATTAAGAAAAAAAAATTTGAAAATTTTGAAAATGCTATAATTTTTTTAATTTTTGGCTAATCGAAAAAATCGGCTTGAAAAGTTTTGAAATATATTTGGTATCTAGTGAAAATTTCGAATGAGATTTTTGGATTTACGAAAAAAATAATTTTTTATATTTTTTGAAAATTTTCAAATTTTTGAAAAGTATATAACTTTTCTAATTTTCATAAAAATAAAAAATTTTATTTAGATAATCTGCAAGTCTTTCACCCATCTATAAGAAACTTCCACAATATTTTCTAAAATTAAAATAAAAAATTTGAAATTTTGAAAATGCGCCCAATTTTTTAATTTTGGTTCGAAATATCTGATTAACGAACTTGGCCTTCATTTTGGGCAACTTCAGAAGTGTATTAAATGCGGACTCGATTGGACAAATCCTTCAAAAGTTAGCGTGGCTACCGAATTCAAGTAACCATACATAATGACATATAAAAATACAGACAGACACCGATGAAATTTTATGATTTTCGGATTCTGCGAGTGCCGAAACGTAAAGATCCGTTAAAAACCAGAGATAATGCATATGCATATTAATCTTAAAGCAGTAGTACACCAGTATGATGCCAATCGTTGTTTCAACCCTTGTGTCAGTATTTGACCGGTTATACATATCAGTACTGCGCCATTAGTAGATCCAGTATCACGCCAACCGTTGGTGAAATTCCTGTGCCTGTATGGCACCAGTGGAAATGGTCACTACTGGGCCAGTTGGAAACCAGTATGATGCCAATCGTTGGTTAAAAGTAAATTCTATTTTTTTGTGTTATGGAGTAAGACAAAATCGGAAGATCGCTCTCGAATATTAGTCAGTGACTTAGTAAGCGAGCCTAGCGTTGGACCGAGTGCAGCCGAGCGTAAACGATGTCAGCCGACCAACGCTCTGCTGAAATTCCTTAAATTTATCAATCACTCAATTAGGTTTGATGCAAAGATCCTTATTACAATAAATTAGGATAAATCGAAAAGTTACAATCAAAAAACAAATTCCCACAGAGAGCAACAAATTATTTTTCAACCTCGATATTAGTATATTTGACTGCGTTAAGATATAGTGCACATTTTTCTGTTTCAGCTTGTAATATAATATTCTTGCATGTATATAATAATGTATAAACTATATATAATCGTGTGCACTGTACAATTGCAATTTAAATAAATATAATAGTGCGAAAGAGTTCAAAATTCCATAATAAATAAGTCTGCATTTACGTCGTATGCTCGTGTAAACTGATACGTATCGTAACCTTCAACGCGACGCGGCACATGTTGGGTTTATTTTTTTCGTCTGCTAATCTAACTGCACCTATTTTTACTAAGTCGCTTATTAAATCAGTGCGCCGGTCTCTCTCGACGTTACTATAGTCCTTTGCAAATATTGCAATCTTCTGTAGAAATAAATGTAACATTTTTAAATTTTATTCCAATGAATTTTGTAGTTCGGCATACACGGAGAAAAAGCTATCGCACAATGATATCGCAAAACCTCTATATTGCAGGAAAGTGCAATATGATAACGTACAATCAGGTCCCGGATATTATTATTATCCCGAACGATATTATAATGCACTAATATCACAAAAAAATTAAGTTAAATTTTGTTGCTGTCGTCTGCTACGGCGCCTTTAGCAGAAATGGGGAAGAGGCAGAATATGAGTAAGTTCGAGCTATAAATCGGGACACCAGATTTAAAACAATCACAGAAAAATAAAAAATTTGCTGCAGGCAAGAGCTGCAACGGTTAATGATTAAACATTTCGGCGAAAGTTTCACTGAGGTTAGGAAAATAAGTCTGAACTCGTCGAACGCGTTGCGCTAAAGTGAGCAAATTTCGGTAAAACATGTAGAATCAACAACAGAAAACACACAAAAAATTTGTTCTTACTGCGATATATTTCCTCCGAAATAAATCACATTATTGTAGACGAATTAGAACTTATTTACTACCATTTAGCAAAAGCGCAAAATGTAACTGACGGATGGGAATCCCCATTTCTTACGTTATAGATTGCACAATTATGCGGTATATAATGTATAAACTTGCAATGTAAGATATCACGATTCTGCGATATTATAATGTGATAATTACGATATATAGCGCAGGAATTACGATATATACTGTAATTTATGAGATATAGTTTTCTCAGTGTGTCGTTACTAGTTACTGCTCGGAGTAGTAAACATTACAAAAGTTCCCCTATGTCCCTCCATTGTAAACTGAAAATAGTAAAATCTGGTTTGATTTTTAGCAAATATTGCAGCAAAAGGTTTCTCCGTGCATGTCAGTATATTTCACTAGTAATAAATATTATTCCTAAGTCAGTAGTACACCGGTATGATACCAACCCTTGGTTGAACGCCGGTGCCAGTATTTCACCAGTAACGCATATCTCTCTTCAGCCAGTGGTATGCCAGAATGATTCCAACCGTTGGTTAAACTTTTATTTCAGTATTTTACCAATAATCCGTATCAGTACTGGGCCAGTAGTCGACCCAGTAACACGCCAACCGTTGGCGTAACTCCTGTGCCAGTATTGGACTAGTGGTGACGTTCAGTACTGGTCCAGTTGTAAACCAGCATGATGCCAGCCGTTCCTTGAACTCTTGTTTCTGTATTTTACCAGTAGTACGTATCAGTACTGCAAAAGTAGTTTATCAGTATCACTCCAACCGTTGGCGGAACACCCGTGCCGATATTACACCAGTAATAAAGGTCAGTACGGGGCCAGTTGTAAACCAGTATGATGCTTAACGTTGGTGGAACTCTTGTGATAGTATTTTACCAGTAATATGTATCAGTATTGCATCAGTAAATTACCAGTATTACGCCTACCGTTCGCGGTACTTCTGTGCCGGTATTTCACCAAAGGTGACAGTCAGTACTGGGCCAGCTCTGAACCAGTATGGCGCCAACCGTTGGCAGAATTCCTGCGTCGGTATTCTACCAATAAAGACTGTCAGTACTGAGTCAGTAGTTCTATGTACTAACCAGTACTAACTAGTACTATGCCGATGGTTGGCACAGTACCAACAGACAGTACTGGTACCGTAACTCCTCCTTAGTAGGCGCTAGAATCTGTAAAGTAGGTTATAAATAAACAACGGTTTCAATGTAATTTAGACTCTACTTTGACGCTAAAAGTGTCGAAATCGGCTGTTTTTCACGTTTAGCGTAAAAGTAAGTTCTGTATTTAAGACAAATTAGACCGTCTTTTAAAGCTCAAACTACTACTGTAAGAGTTGTGGCATCAAAGCAGGTTCTCTATAATCTCACACCAATATGGATGAATAAAAATGAGATTTGTTATTTATCAGAAAAAATAAAATAATACCAGTGATATTGTTACGCCCTAACCGATTCAGCTAACGGAAAGCGTCAGGATGTCTTCGACAAAAATCATTAGCACTTGTCCAATAATTCAAGGTCTAAAATCTTTTTAAATTCGAAACAATTAATTGAATAATTACTTTTTTTTAACTTTCTGTGTCGTTAAATATTTGAAACGATTTTTGAAGAGTTCAATATAAATTGATTCTGTTTTTTAAAAGTATTCTACGCTATATGCTTTAAAAGAACTTGAGGCTACTTATTTAAATTTAATTCTATGTTATTTATTACAATGTAGAATTTATGTCAAACTTGCTGATTTCAATAAAAATATATTTTTATCTCTTTATTAGGCAAAGATTTAAAAAAAATCGTTCAGCATCATAATTAATCCAATTATACTAAAAAATACAAATATTTAATTTTGAGATTTAACCCAATATTCATCAGGAAATGTGTTTATATTAACAATAATAGTACTGGTTGCATACGCAATTGTCTCTTCATCTCAAAATTCGAGATAAGTAGTCAATTATTTTTCATACATTTGCCTGTTCTTATTCTCCAATAAATATGATAAAAAATTTAAAATAGTGAACATTTTCGCACTAAAATAAATGATTTTTCATCCTAAATCAAATGTTAGATACGTAAATAGTAATACTTCTTCAAGAAAATGTTTCATAAACTCTCAATAATTATTGTTTAGTAACAAAAATGACCAAACCATTGGAAAAGTGGTACTGTTCCTTGAAAAAAATGATTTTCTCCATGAAATCATGTTGCAAATCAATTAACCGTAATACTCTAATAAAAATTTAATAACATTCAATAAATTTAATTAAAATTATTACATGATATTTGTTGTAAGCGATACAAAATATTTTATTCTTATAATTTTTTGGGATTCTCAATCACCTACATGACTGTTGCATACACAAACTTTAATTAATTATTGATGAAAATATTTATAATGACTTATTAATCGACAATATTTAGTAATTTTCCATGATGAATATCATTCTCATACAAATTTTCAGCATTTTCAGTTAAGAGAAAAATTATTTTTCTTTGATTAAGCATTGCAAAGAAGTGTTGATTTATATATAAATAATTAATGATAATTAGGTTATATCTTGAATTAAATATTAATGTTAACTGAGCGTGCATTCAGTCATTAGGATGACCAATGAGTTCCATTAACCTGAGTAAAAAATAACTTTTCCCTTATCTTCATGAAGTTCGAACATTGCAGGCACAAAAGATTCAATGTAGGGTCTGTATTGAAAGAGAAGTTAAACAGCGTCAAAGTAGGGGCTTGAGTTATAAAAATATAGGCTCTAAAGATTCAAAGTAGCTTTAGAGAGGCGTTACAGACTCAAATTAGGCTCTAATGTTTCATTCACTAGAAAGTAAAAGTTTAAAACAGGGGCTATAAGTTTAAATAGCGTCAAAGCAGGTTCTAATAAGGAGCTGCAACTTCAAATTAGGGTCTTAATTTCGACTCAGGATAACTGTTATTTTCTAAGCTGGTTGCAATGTGTTGATTATTGCGAATAGGCTAATAATAAAAAAGTTGGAATATTTGTTAACTTATAATCTTCAAAATAGTTTCATTCCAATTTTCATTTAATAGAATCCATTACAAAGTATTTTAATCCCGTTCTATATTATCATTTATGAATCAGTTGGAAAATACTTCCATTCAAAACAAAATTAGTTTCCAATGACGAACCACATTAGAATCGGAAATAGGTGCCTAAAACCTATATAAGCAGTCATATATTATTTAGCTTTCCACAAGAGAATCGATGAAAGTAGCACAAGTTAATTGTTTCCAATGAACGGAAATTGAAGTCACCAGATATTATAATAGTCCACTAATGGTGGGCAGCTACACGCATACACACACACACGCGCGCACCTTACATAACGACTTTGTGAGGATCTTCACTTGGGGTGATTGCAACGTTGAAACAACGGTTGGCATCATACTGGTGTACTACTGCTTTAAGATTAATATGCATTACTGGCTAAATACCGGCATCGGTGTTTCGCCAGCGACTTGAATACCGGTAACTATTGTATTGTCTTTTAAGGCTCATCGTAAAGAATGCGGTGAACTTTAAAGGTAAATCAAGTTTACCAATTCTGGCAAGGAAATTGGAGTAGAATTTCAACCACTCATAAGAGAACCTCGTAGCAATTGTTTCACGTTGGAAACCACGTGGTGATTTTAGGTTAGGAAGGTACACAGAAAAAAATGTATTCAGAAGAGTTTAATTTAATTAAAAATAATAATTATCCACGAACTAAGTGGGGTTTTCAGACTGATTACTGAAAAAATTTTGATTTTAATTACGGATATTGATTTTACTTTCAAACTTCAAGGAAATGACGCGATGTGAGTGCAATGTGCACTTTCGTTTGAAGTGCGAAACTGAAAATAAGTGAGTGTCTACGCAGTCGCCAGACGCAGAAGGGAATATACATGGCGGTAAATTTGAAAGTGTGCAGACTAAACATTGTCTGAAAAGAGTGAAAGATGTAACATTTCTGCTGATATACATACAAAAATTGATAATAGTTTTATTTAATAAGTTAAAACATTCAGAACAATGTAATGGTTTTTTAAAAATTAAAAACAGCTTATTTTTGTTTCACTGCTCTAATAAATCTTTAAATTATACTTTCCAAATGATAATTCATCTATCATCCATAATTACGTCTTTGATAACATTACAGCTCTTAAAAATGTGTAATTTTGACAAAAAATTATCTTGGCCAGTGCCCGTTTTTCTCCCGACCATGGGATATAAACAGGGTTGGCTCGGCCTGTAACCGGCCGGCTCCCGACTTGCTGATTCTAGAAAAATGTAGCCCGACCGGCTCCCGAACGATTCCTGTCCATGAAACACAGCCAGGGGTATCCCAGCCGGGATCCGACCAAAAAACCTTGTAGTAGGGCCGATCGGGGAAATTTCTACATGGGTTACTCCGATTTTAATTTAATGATTCGTCCTAATGCTATTACGCAATTGCAGCGTGTGTATAGTGCAATCAGTACTTGCAATTTTTCGAAAAATGTGGGTATTTTCCGGACGCTATTTTAACGTTAATTAGAGACTGCGGAGGATCTGCTGCGGAGGATTGTTTTTCTGACAGCACCGATTTTCACGAAACCTGCACAAAATAATTTTCAAACATCTCTAAACAAAACTCAAAAGAACCTGGAAGGTATTTGGTCCTCGTTCCGCAGATCTGAATTTTGTTCTTTTGACGTTTTGACTGTGTTGTGCGGCAGGCTAGTCGCCGCTCGACCGGCATAGTACTGATGTCACCACGTAATGGACAGATTTTCAACTGCCCAGTGGGCAAAAAACTATGAAAATCTCAAGCACGTCCTTGGGACGCTCTCGGGACTGATATTAGACGTTTTAAGAGCATCCCTAGCATGACTAAAAGACATGCTATAAAAGACGTCTTTAGGACATCCTTAATTTTTTTGCCCACCGGGTGTTCTCTAAAACAAACCTGGCACTTTGAAGTACATACATGTACTTTGAAGGTTGTTTGGATAATTTGCGAAAAAATTAATCTTTAGTACTTTCTTCAAGTGAGAATCAGCGGTTGAGGTTATCTTGGTAAAGCTGAATGCTCATTAGATTTTCATTGTTTTTGGGATAATGTTGTTAATTAAAAAAATTCTTTTTTTTTAGTTTGCGCAGTGTAAAGTATTCTGTAATGAAAGTAAGTTTTTCTAATAGTGCTACCAGGTGTATACATATGAAACCGGTATTGCCATTTAGCGGCCAGTAGGCACACTTTTAGACACTGTCGGAACTTACCATTTGTGCTAATTGGCGTATTGTCATCTGTCAACAATATCAAATACCAAACATTTCAAGTTTCATATGACATCGTGATTTTTTTC
>NC_046657.1:107181157-107182577 GCF_010883055.1 Belonocnema kinseyi | reverse complement strand
GCGCATACTTTGAATAAAATATTTGTTATCATTCTCTTGAAATAAATGTGTTTTTTTCTTGAAAAAATACCGGTTTCATATGTATACACCTGGTATAATAGTTTCGGAATAGGATGAAATTTTCCCGTGATTTCGCTGGGATCGGGTGCAGTTTTTCAGATTAGCTCCCGCTCCCGGCGAAATTTTACTTGATTCAAGTCAATCGCAAGTGCGAATGGGGACGATAGAATATGAGTGTGTTCCAAATAAATAAATACTTGCTACCGTAATCTTGGAACAAGCGCACAGTTTCTTAATCCGAGAAAATGTATTCTTCCATAGAATATCGCATTTTATTTTTCTAAAACTTTATTGTATCAATTCATATAGAGGTGTGTTCATGTACTTCCAAGAAATCATTTCTGATACACTTCAAGAATATATTTTCTTAATTTAAGAATATGCAGTATCAGAGGAATAAGGTTAACTGACCATTACTGCGACAGTTAGGAAAAGCTAACCCACATAAACACAATTTTAAAAGGGGTAATTGGAATTTTTGGTACAAAAACCGTTATAATAAGTGGCTAAGGTATTATTTGATCGATTAGAACGAAAATACATATGTTAATTTTATAGTTAATTAATATAAAGGGATATTTTTTAAGCTAGTCAGATCCCGGTAATAAGCGTGGAATTCAGAAAAATTACAATTCTATTCCTCTCAATTGTTATGGTGAAAAAGGCTCAAAGGTGTTTTTAAAAATATGTGATATCTCTAGTGAGATATCACGCGCCTTTATTTAGTATAGTTACAGCGTCAAGTCAAGATTAGAACTAACTTAGCGGCCCTAATGCCCTTTAATATATAGGCTGCTTATCTATTCAAAGGAGAAAGCTGTGGCTATTTACATATTACAGCCCCCTTTTTGGATTGTTTTTAGTCTCTAAAAACCTAAAATTTTAAAGATCTAGGTGTGATTATTTTCGGTACAGAAACATTAGTATTAATCATTGGAACTGCTTCTTGTCGGTATACAGTATTGGCTTTGTTTCCGAAACTGCAATTTGTATAACAGTTGCCTATTAGACGTTTCACAAGATCAATTATAGCGTTGAACAGTCCTATTATCAGTTGAACAGTCCTAAATATCTTAACCATTCTAAAGCATTCTGTTTCCATGTTTGGACTCGGTGATGACTTGAAATAGTGTCTAAAATTCTTTCGGCGTTTTCTAGACTAAGGTGTGTGTTGCGTAGCGTATTTGAGTCGATAATGTTTGGTAGTAAAATCATTTTGTTCTTTATTAAAGTCATATCGGGTATGTCTAGGTCGTACGTTAAATTCAGTTTTACTGTCCGCGTGACATTTAGGTCGTTATTTCTAATATTCAATGAAATTCTTGGCGACATAATTTTGCAATTTTGTCCGGTTATTATA
>NC_046657.1:107176346-107181057 GCF_010883055.1 Belonocnema kinseyi | reverse complement strand
AATTGACTTTCGGCCATGAGCCTGCCGTTAAGACTTTGCATATCTTGTGAGGAACTATCAAGAATTAGTTTAATGATCTTCGTGTTATTTTTGACAATTTCGACCACCTTTTTATTATCCGAATATACTTGATCAAATTCGTAGTTAACTTGATCTATGTCATTTTGGGATAATGTACCGAAAAGTGTTTTCGAAATATCTACAACAAAATTGAATAAACCTCTTCTGAATCTAGTTTTCCCCATAATATTATGCAATAAAATTTCTTTTGTTTTTAATCGGTCATTTACTATCGCAATTTTGGACTAAAAAGTCCTTTAATTTGTTAACTTTATACATTCTCTCATGAGTATTGGTGAGGTTAATTCCGATAATTGTAGCTAAACCGAGTTCCTCTTTATATAGGTTAGTCGTCAGCGGCTCGATTCTCACTTGAGCTCTGACCAGGGTTATCATTGTCAGTAGGGATAGACTGACCTTCATCTGAAAAATAAGGCATGACGTTGTCAATATGGACTTGTACTACCTTATTTTTTGTTAGGATTTTAAGATTGTTGTTGTCCAGAATGTTAATTATTTTATAAGAACCTTTCCAGGAGGGATCTAGTTTGTTGGTCTTTGTATTGTTTCTTACCTTAACCAACTGGTCTACTTTATACAGTGGGTGATGATTTATAATTTTCGCGTCGAGGTATTTTTTCGTCTTTTCATTTTCTAGACTAATTCTTTCCCTGGCTCTGGATAGATTTATCTCATGCTTTTTCTTCCATTTTCTAATTAATTCTTGGTAAGTTATATTCGGGTTTTGCTGGACGGTTGATGGTAGATTGGGTTCTCTTCCGAAGGTAAGTTCAAACGGTGAGAATCCAGTAGTTTGATTTTTTGTTGTGTTAATCAGTTAATATTGTTTTTGGTGCTCCGAAGGTGTAAATGTATTGATCAATTAATTGTTCAATTATATCTTTAGTGGTTTCATTTTTTAAAAGGAGTAGTAATGTATATCTGGTTAATCGGTCTTGTATACTAAGTATATACTTATTACCTTTAATTGTTTCTGGGAGAGGTCCATAGATATCCATGGCTATTTTATTGTTTGGTTTTAAAGAGATATCAGGGATTATACTCTCCATCTGATATTTATTTCTTGTCGTTGGGGCAATGTCTTACATATTTTTTAATATCGTTTTCCATATTAAAGGATCTCCTATACGGATGCGAATAATGGTTAGGTTTTTACTCAATATTTCTTCAATGAATTGTTCTAATTTTCTTAACCATTGTTTTTCATTAAATTTTGGCAAGTCTTCCTTTTTTAATGTTTTCCATAATTTTCCTATTGCGTTTGGTTTTATCTTGATTTTTCCTGGAATGGGATTCAATCGCCATTGCATAAAATCAGTGTACAAATTTTCTGAATCGGATTGTGTTTTTGGTTCCCTTTCCCTTCCTATGTCTGTTTCAGGTGAGGGTTCTCTCAATTTTTTGTGTTGTAATTTTATTTTCTCTTTTTCTTGTAGTATTCTATCTTCTCTAATAACTGGCGTATCGAATATTTCTATTTCCGGTAATAGTTCTTCTAGATTTTCTTCTTCTGCTTTTTCGTTTGGTATTCCTGCGCTTTCCACTGCTCTTTGTAAAGAGTCTTTGGTTATGGCAAATAGTTGTCCTACGTCTTTTTCCTGGATGGGGAATAGTCGCGATAAACAATCAGCTACTTTATTTTCCTTTCCTTTCACGTATTCGATTTCGTATACGTATTCTTCAAGTCTTAGTCTCCACCTTAATAATCGGGAACTAGGATCTTTTACGTTATGTAGCCAAATCAATGCTTTGTGGTCAGTTTGGATAGTGAATTTCTTTCCTAATAGGTATTGCCTTAAACGCTTAACGGCCCATACAATGGCTAACAACTCTTTCTCACTGGTCGTATAGTTCTCTTCCGCTTTATTTAGAGTTCTCGATATAAATAGGCACGGATGCCCCTCCTGAGAAAGGACTGCCCCTAGTCCGTAATTGCAGGCATCGGTTGTTAAAATAAATTTCTTTTTAAAATCTGGGAATCTTAATACTGGCGCAGATGTTAGGGCATTTTTTAGAGTTTGAAAGGCTTTTTCGCAGTTTGATGTCCAATTAAATGGTGTTTCTTTTTGTGTCAATGCTGTTAAAGGTTTAGCGATCGTACAAAAATTTTTAATAAATTTTCTATAATAACCAGTTAAACGAAGAAAAGATTGTATATCTTTAATTGTTTTTAATTGTTTAAAATCAACGATTTTCTTAATTTTTTCATTGTTTGGTTTTACCCCGTCTTTTGTGATAATATGAACCAAATATTCAAATTCTGGTTTCAAATATTCACATTTTGTAGGCTCTAATTTTAGTCCTAGATCAGTGATACGTTGTAGAACCAATTCAAGGTTATTATTGTGCTCTTGAATTGTGTTTCCAAATATGACTATGTCATCGATATAAACGAAGCAATGTCCTCCAATGAGGCCGTGAAATGCTCTGCCCATCATTCTCTGGAATGTGGCCGGAGCATTTTTTAAGCCAAATGGCATTCGATTATATTCGAAGTGTTCTAGTTCTGTTGAAAAGGCAGTGTACTTTTTACTTTCCTCTTTCATTGGTATTTGGTGAAAACCAGCATTTAGGTCAAGAGCTGAAAAGAATTTTGCTTTTCCAAGCTGGTCCAGGATGTCGTCAATCATTGGTAAAGGATAAGCGTCCTGATCTGTATCTTTATTAATTTGTCTGTAATCTATGACCATTCTCAATTTTCCCCCTTTTTTGGGAACAATCCATAATGGGAAGTTAAATGGGGATTGTGAGTGTCTTATTATCTTTTTATCCAATAGTTTTTGAGTCTCCTCTAGAGAAAATTCTCTATGTTTTTCAGGTAGTTTATGTGATCTAAGATTTATTACTTTACCTGAATTTAGGATAATCTCATGCTCGGTTAACATTGTGCATGGCAGTGGGTCTCCGGGTAGTACAAACGCTTGTTTGTATTTTAGTAAGATTTTCTTTATTGTCTCTTGGTTTTCTTTTTCCATATGATTGATATTAGACGTTTTTAATAGTGTTTGCAATTGGTCTTGAGTATTGTGGGGTTTTTCCCTTTCCGATTCGAGTGGAGTAGTCTTGATTGTCTTTATCTTTTCGTATTTAATTTCATCAGGTATTTTAGTTGGTTGTCTTGAGTAATTAAAAAATGGTACTTGTATCTCATTATTTTTAATCGTATATAATCCGTCAGGGATATTATCTTGGTTTTCTATCCAGATATCTATGTGATTTTTGACACTCTTCATTCTGCATATTTTGGTTTCCATAGGTGCTAAGAATTCTCCGTCATCATGTAAGGGTAATTTTTTATTTTCAATTATCAAGTGTGTTGGCGTTAGAGCGTACTTGGGGAATTTTTTGAGGAAGGTTAGTCCTAGTATTCCGTTTTCGGGCAATGGAAAGTTTTGATCTACTATGTGGAATAAATGTTTTTTTACGAAATAGTTTAAATATACTGCTTCATGGGATTCCTGTTTATCATTTCCCATTAGAAATTTCTTTGAGTATTTGATTTTACTTACAACTTGGGGTATCGAATTTTCTTTTATTATGTTTATGGCTGCTCCTGAGTCAACTAGTAACCTATACTCTCCTCTACAACCTCTTCCCTTGATAGATTGTAGTCTTCCGGAAACTGCATTAATTCTGCTTGTTGCAGGTAGTCCTCGTGTTCCAGAATTTCTTCTTCCGTCATCTCCTGGTTCTCTAAGAATTCTTCTTCCTGGATGTTTCTTACTTGTGGCAGTCTTGTCGGGAATTGACCTTGATGAAAATTTGGTTTGCTAAAGCATTGGGAAGCAAAATGGCCTAGTTTGCCGCATTTGTGGCAAGACAGCTTTGCTCTATCCGCTAAAGGCAGGGTTTGATTTAGGGCTTTAGCTCCGGTGGCTGCTGTTGTGTTGGCTGCTATTCTGGGAGGTGGCAAAGGTCTTTGAATAAACCCAGGAGTTGGTCGAGGTGCTATGGGTGTATTTCTAATGGGCTGTGATTCCTTTAGTTTAGCCAGGTTTCATACTCTGCTGCCTCTTTTTGGGCTTCCATTAATGTTATTGGCTTCATTGCCCGTACCTTAATTACAATTTCTCGTTTTAGGTTTAGCGTATACCGATTGTTTGCCTCTTTTTCTTCGATTTCTAACCTGAGTTGTCTTTCAGTCCCTTCCGAGGATGCTTGCACCGCGTAGTTTAATTCGTTCAGTATTTGTTTAAAGCGTAAAAAAAAGTTCTGTATAGTTTCATTTGGAACCTGTTTACACGATTTCGTTTTACTTTTAATGGATAGAATTGAGCCCGTTTGCTTTAAATTTTGTCTTAGGGCTTCATACAAATCGTTGAAAGTATTTATAGGGGTGTAGCGTATGGCTTTGTCAGCATTACCGGTGATTTTTTCAGCTAAAATAAAATCTAGTAATAGTTGTGGTTGGGAACACTGTCTTTTTGTCCTCATTATTATTTTGATAAAATCTTCCACGCCCATATCGTCTTGTGCATTTATAGGTTTAATGGCTCTAATGATATCTTTAGCTGGTATTCCCTCGTGACGGTGTGGTGCTTGAGGTTCTAGTTGTTGCCGACTTCTCAAAATAGATTCATTTCTGATTTTTAATCTCGTTTTGGCTTGTTCGTCATCCGAATCTTTATCT
>NC_046657.1:107170905-107176246 GCF_010883055.1 Belonocnema kinseyi | reverse complement strand
TTTTATTCTCTTGTCGTTCTCTCTTGCTAATATGGAGATATTTTCTGCTGCTGCTGATTGATTTATAACCAGAGTGCTTATGCTTTTTCTAATTTCTTCAAGAGCATCGAGTAAGAATGTTGGAATTTCTTCCCTAGAGGGAGACTGAGCGCGAGTGAGGGCGGGGGAGACCAGTGCCGTAATGTACTGTGGTTCGTACAAGTCACTGTCAGAATCGTCTGTCGCGTACGTTAATGGTATCCGATAAGCCAGAATGGAAGTTTTTCTAATGCCCTACTCTATCAGTGTGAGTGTACTTAATTTCTATTTTGTCGGGTGTAATTATCGCGTGACACTTTTGTGTAGTTTGGACCTTGTCCTTTAATACAATAAAATGCGTTGTATCGTTCTACTACAATACTGACGACTTTAAAGTAATTTATTTATATTTTTGACGAAGGGTAGTGCTCTGGAGCACCAGGAGTATACCCTACGTGAAATTGTAAAACTTTACCTCACGAAACAAGAAATGTGTTATTTCAGGTTTGTTACCTTCCTCAGACCACAAAGAGGATTTATACTCTTTACAATTTCAGTCTTATTACTAACAAAAACTTACAGTGAACGTTGTCTTTTGACAGTTGCTGAAGATCCGTAGAATTTCCGCTTGCTGTCTGGATTCCTAGTTCGGCTGGTGACGTGTCTTCAAGCTGTTACTGCTGGTACCTGTTGAGTCGAGTGTGGCTAACTCGATCAGTTTCTTGTAGCTAGGCAGGTGCCTCTTCCGCCTCCGTCACTTATAAGAAGGGAAAGACTTTAATGTTTCTCCGTAGAGAATGCTTTTCTCCGAAGTATTCTTTAAACGGATCCTGGCAGGATCGCCAAAATGTTATGATGAAAAAGGCTCGAAGGTGTTTTTAAAACATACAGAGTCAAGTCAAGATTAGAACTAACTTAGCGGCCCTAATGCCCTTTAATATATAGGCTGCTTATTTATTCAAAGGAGAAAGCTGTGGCTATTTACATATTACACAATCGACTTAGTAAAATTTAACGAAAGCATTTATTAAACCTATTTTTTATCATTAAATATTTCTATAACTTATAAATTTGAAAAATAATCAAATTTATATTTATTTACATTTTTAAAATTTATTTAAACGTCTTAAAAAATGCATCAAAGAAATCTATTTAAATGTGAGAATTAAAATAATTTTAACTCTAGAGAGGCGGACTTGAATTGATGAAAATTAAATTTTCAAAACTTATATTCCACATGAAGGAATTAAAACAATTTATTACACATATTTTGTGAACTTATTAGAAGGAATTAAATAATCTCAAAATATGAACACTTTTGGGGAATAGAAGACATCTCTGTGAGTTCATGTGTGGGTACAATCACAAGGAATTAAATATATTGAAAACACGTTCTCTTTTGAGGAATAGGAACCTATGCGGCGGCCGCTATGGAAATAGTTTCTGAGATATCCTATTTTTATAATGACATTTTAGACAGATGGAAAAATCAGGCAGTCAGAATAATAGAATAATCTTCACTTTTAAGCTGAAATCTGAAAATATTAATTTTTCTCTTTTCAACGCTTATTACCGGGATCGCCCATTAGTTGGACATGAATTTTGTGTGACGTTCTTCATGTTTAAAGCGAAAACTACGCATCCTATCAAAAAGTGGTTCATAACAAATATGTAGATCTTTTTCAAATGCACAATTTTCGTTTATTTATCTTTTACCGTATTTTGCACAGTTTGTCCAAAAATTTTAATTTTTGGATTTTTCATTATTTTGTATGCTGTCAAAATTTGAATTTGTGATTTTTCAAGAAAATTCGAACAGTTATGATGATAATCTCGTAGGACATTTAAAAAGAAACATTATTTTTCTTGACTTTTTTTCATATCGCGCGTTATTTGGTATGAAATGTTCATTTTCGTGTGATTTTCGGAATTTTGTAAGTGCTACAAATCAGAGAATTTTTGAATTTTGAAAAAAGTGGTCTCAAAAATATTCAAAATGTGCCCACTTTTTGAATTTTTATCCAAAATGGCTGGCTAACGAACTTGACCTTGGATTTAGGACTCTAAACGAGTGTACCAAAAGGAAATCTGGTAAATTAATTTTTTTAAGTATCGTGCTCACAGACAGACATATACATACATACAGACAGACAGACATAAAGACATACCGACATACAGACAGACAAATTCGTAAAAACCTGTTTTTTGGATTCAGGGGGTCTCAAAACGTGGACATTTGACAAAAACTGGGGGGAGGGGGGATTTTACACAAATCTAATACCTTCTCTGATGAGAATGTAAAAATGATGGTGGGAAATTGCAAACCAAGCGTCACCAAAAATTATATTTTGAGTGTTTAGAGAATGCTTTATACGTTTGTTTTCATGAAATGAGATTGCGAGGGTTACCCTTAAGTGGTCCGATTATAAAATGTACGTAAATAATAATGTCTATAAATAATCTAAAAGTATAATTTTAAGCTTATAATCGGAATCAGATAATGCTCTTAAATAGTTCTGTTTGCACTTATATCGTGTAAAAAAATTTGGTGCATGTATACATATTCTCAAACTGTTTACAAAGTTGTTTTAGTAACATAGTTTATATGAACACAGCTTTCCTGTTTAAACATTATTATCAGTATCAATTACAATATTCTATACAGGTACTAAAATGAATTTTTAATTGGTAAATTTTTTCTATTTCATTGTTCATAAAGTTCGATGTTTGTTAACGTTTGAAAATCACAGAAGCTTCATATATATTTAAGAAAAATAGAATTCTATTTAATTAAAAGGCTTTTGTAACTTGTAGGAAATCGTAATATAATTTTTAAATAATAGTTTTATCTACAACTATGTTCTTTCTATTTAAATTAAGTTTCATTTTGCAAGGAAGAAAGGACAGGTAAAAATTTTACTAAAAATATTTATTTTTTATTTTTAAAATATAAATTTGGTAATAGGGGACAATTTTTAAAGGTTATTTTTAGATAAATTGTATAAGGAAATAACTATATTTGTCAGCTAATTTATTTTGAAAAGAAATGGAATATTGTGAAGTCTTTAGGAATCGTCGGTTAAAATATGAGCTGCCATGCAAGTTTTAATTCAATTTCAATTTGGTAAAATAAGAACAGTAAAGAAGTTCGGGAAGAAATGAAAATAATAAAATAAGCAATTTTTTGCTTTAAATTCTAATTATGAATACCAATCAATTTTCTGTACAAATGTGTCATTAATAATAATAATAATAATACTATATATACGAGTATATGTCGTAGGTATTTTAAGGTTTAATGTATCCCACAAGATTTAGAATCTTTTGAAATTTTTGAACTATTTTAGCGTTTATTGTGGGAAAAAATTGAATTTTCAACAATTAAAAATAGAAGTTTAAATTGTATTTCTAACTGTTGTACTTTGAGTTATAGTATTCAACACATTCCACCAAAAATTAACGTAATTATTTTCCTCGAATCAGTAAATATAAACAAAAGTCATCGACTGGATTAGCGACACATAGAATGAAGTAAGTAATGTTTTTGAAGGCGCTGTAAAACAATAGATCTATAAAGATGATGAAATATTTGGCGAAAATCCAACAGACGACCAAATAATTGACATAATTTACAAATCGAAAGAAGAAGACACTGGTAAAAATTATTTCCCTTTACGTTTTAATTATCATTACCGAAAATTTTAAACTGATAAGTTTTGAAAAAATAAATCAAAGGACCCCGCTTTAAAAAGATTGGTCATACTCAGTCCAATTCATTTATGGGAAATTTTTTACATATTCATGAACTACATTTATAAAACAAATTTAAAAAAAATTCACAAAAATGTCCTTTTTTATTAAAATTTAATGGTGCGGGATTCTTTTTTAATATTTTACAGAGCATTTTCTTATGGTCACATTATTAGTTTATGAGTCATATGACAAGTCGACCACCTTGATGCGAACCCTTAGTGATATATGAATGATTTATTCAAAATAATGACTGTAAAGGTACACTTACTATTGTAGGTTTTCTTTTTTCTCTGTTTAGTAATTAAATCTCCTTATAGATGAAAAGTCTAGCACTGCCGATTAAGAAAATGTGTCACCCATAATCAAACAGGAAGACACCAATTCTGCGGCGACCATATTTATATCATATTTCCAACAAAATGCTGGAATGAGAAGACCAGAATTTGTTGTTTTTCAAAGAGCCAAAGATATATTTAAAAATTTTTAATGTCAGAAGACATAATTGAAGAATTAAAATGTGGTTCATGGATAAATGATAACTGGACATAAGTACAGTAGAGTTAATCTGTGATTCAAAGTGTGTACTAGATATAAAACTGCGCGATTACATATTTTAAAATTAAATTATATAAATATTAGCTGCACGTCGCAAGATGTCTATAATTGGAATGTAAAAGACCTAGCGTAAGCCAGAAATCACAAACGTTTATTATCCTTGATAAGAATGGCTAGGATGATTTTAAGTTATTTTCAAATCACAAATATACCCATACATTTGGTAGGAGGAAACTCGAACATCATAGAACAATAGAAGTTGTTTGGAAAAGCATTTTTGCTTGTAAGATTTTCTAAACGCATTGAAAAGAAAAAATTAAGATAATTAGCTATTTTCAAAATAAATGTATTTATATACAATTCTAACTAGAGAAATATCAAATTTCCGGCATCACAAAGCGCTTATCATTTGCTTGATTTAAGCTTTTGCGCCAAGGCGTGTGCACATGCGCGCATGAATAACCTCTACTGGAAGGGGCATTCATTAAGTCTTCAATTCCAAAATTTTCCGCCCCTATAGCCCCAATTTGAAAAACTTATCGGACTTGCATTATACACCTCTACCTTCCTTCTTCTTCTTCTTCTTCTTCTCCTATGCCCCTCCTCTTCCTCCTAATTCTCTTCTTCTTTCTCCTCCTTCTTCTCTACTCTTTTCTCATTATTGTACATATATTTTAAGAGTTTATTTAACTTGATTTAGGATAATTCAGGATTCAACCGCAGAAATGTGGTTACAGCTATATCAAAATCATTGTAACCGATAGTGGTGCACTTTATCATATTCTTTATTAACCAACGACCTCTTGTTAATCAAACAAAATTTTCGTTTACTAACTTAATATAGTCGAGTCGAAAGTATGTTTACGATGATGTTAATAAGGAATCCTGATCAGTTTAACTGGATTTATTTAACTACAATTGAGGGTCCGGATACAATAAGGGGACAAGCGCTCGAAACCGCGAGAAAGTATTGTCCAAACGTCTTGTGATATCCAAATTTTAAAGTTCAAAAAAT
>NC_046657.1:107166925-107170805 GCF_010883055.1 Belonocnema kinseyi | reverse complement strand
GGAAGTTGTCTCAACTTTAAAGTTCACTCGATACTTTCCTTCGCCGAAGCTAAAAAAACGTGCTCACCGTCAGGTCTCCATTTGCAATTAATTATTATTAAACAATTAACATTTTTCACTTTTTTCTTCACTCAGTAGGCATCCCTAGGGTATAGTACGTATGTATACCAAATTTCAAATAGTTTCAATAATATTTGTCTGAGTGGAGACGATTTATGTTTTAAAACATAATTGAATTCGGCGAAATTTTTTCATACCTTTTTCAATTTTATTATTAAAAAAATACATCGGAAAGAAAAACTTCAAATAGAAAAAAGTTCCATCTTGTCATTCTCTACAAGCCCATATTTTTTTTCATTTAATTTTTCGAACTATAAAATTTGGATATCACAAGACGTTTGGACAATACTTTTTCGCGGTTTCGAGCGCTCGTCCCCTTATTGTATCCGGACCCTCAATTGAATGTGTGTTCTAAGAAAATAATTATTTGCAACTGTTATTTAAGAGCAAATTTTAATATAATTGATAATTCAATATAAGCATTATTATTAAATTCGATATCTTCAATATTAAATGTTAATTTAAGATTTCAATAAAGTCAATGTTATTTGAGGATGATGATTTATCAACCTCAGAGCCGAATGCAGCACCGAGAGTGGAGATACACCTAGTACACAGGAACAAGGCATTTCCTACAGTTTCTTTAGCTTTTGGTATTGTTTGGAAACCGATGTGCTACTTTATTTTTACATTTAAATTTAATATTACCAGTACCTACTTAACAACATCATTATCGAATCTTCCTCCTCATCCTCTTCTGTTTACAACTACAGTAGACACTTTTGGTTTCCGGGGCTGTAGGGGAAGTGAACAGGAAGTGTTAGATAACCCTCTCTTCTGCGTCAAGCCGTGTTGTTCACAAATTACGTAAGGGTTCAAAGAGAGGAGGGGGGGTACGCAATTTTCTTACGATTTCTTACGTTCGGGTGGGAGGGAAATATACAATTCTTACGTAATAACATTATGAAAACTAAATATGGTCCTATAAATCTAAAATTTATTGATTATTAAAAATTAATGAGTGAATTAGTCTAATTTTTTATAAGCAAACGATATTAATGCGTAAACACGATCAAAAGTAAAATAATAGCAAACAAAAACAAAAAACACGCAAGGATTATCGGACGAGCAAAAGATTCTTGCATTGTGGCTCGGTGTGCAGTGTTGAAAGCCGATATCGCCGCCGCTTAGACGAAGCGCCCGCGCCGATGTGGACTGTCACTTTTTAAGTCCGTAGCGTTTTGTAAAATAGATTTGACTGATGTAATTTTTTTCTTACTTATATTTTTACGTTTTAGACGTACGACTTCTTATGCTGCAATGTATAAATATTGATATTCATTTCGAATGCTTTCATGTACTATATAATTTTATGTATAATGTACATAAATTGACCGATAAATGTAGTATTCAAAGTCAATAACGTCCTATTTAATACCAAAAATTATTGCGTAAGATGGGGGGGGGTCACGAAAATCTTATGGTACCTTACGTGAAGGTGGGGGGAGGGTCCAAAATTGTAAAAAGACCCTTACGTAATTTGTGGATGGCCCCCAAGGAGTGAGGGAAAACGAACGAAGGAGAAATCGGGAAACGAGAAGTGTCGCAGCGAGAAGTGTTGTAGAGTCTACTGTAGAAGCAAAATCAACCTATCTGATGGTGGCGCACTCTATGATAATCTTTTTTAACCCAGGTCCCCGTTTTAAAGAAGAAAAGCTGTGTTTACTAAGTTGGAATAGTTGAATCAACTATATATACATTATTCCGTTAACAAGAAATCCTTACCCCTTTAAATGGATTTACTGTACTACAATTTCAAAAATGTTTTTTCTGAGAAAGAAACAAGATTTCCAGCTGTTATATATAATAGCAGATCTTCATATACGTAATCAATACTTCATATTAATATATCTCCATTTTTGTCGCAATTTTCTAGATGTTTCTAAGTTATAATCGACACGTCTAGACACGTTTGAAATATAACGTTTTTTGTTTGCAGCGTAAAAAAATGTAATGCATCGTTGAAAATAACCTTAAAATTGTTTACGAAAAAAATTCTCTTCAGAAATTGCGCAGTACAAATTTGATGACGTCATGAGGAATGTTCTGCAAACATAGCATTAGCCATTGCAGCTCTAGAATATCGGTAAGATAGGTTTGTATGGCCTCTGAGTTAAATTAGTTAGCTTGAAAGTAATATATCATCCTCGATTTCTAGAAACTATATAAATTTGTTGTATTTTTTAAATATTCTATATGACTAAATTTGAATTCAAGAGTTACAGAAAGTAGATATTCATGTCATCACTGTATCATTTTTTCAATGTTTGTTTCACAGATTCCATGCATTAAATTGTAATACTGCTGAATTTATTTTCATCATCCATGATACTTTATTTCAAGTAAGTAAATTCTAACAAGAGCTTTCAAATTATATGTTCTTTATCTCAAATAGTTTACTTGAGGTCCTAGCTATATCAATATAAACGTTTAAATCTGTTACATTGATCCATTGTATGTAAGAGGACTTCTTAAGAATCTGTTGGTATTTTTCGAGTTGCTCAATCGCAAAGCCTTCTGCCATCTTAAAAATTTTACGAATTTATTTTTGAATTAAAATTTTTTTCATTATTTTGTGAACAGGGTCATCAGCGACAACATCGAATGACTCATCAATCTCTATAAAGCCCGACTGGCCTCCTGGGTCGGGAGCATTCCCTTATATGCGCTTGACGCGGAAGCACTGTTAAAACTTATACCCAATTATACAATAAACTCATTCCAAAGCCTCCAAACCCGTTATCCTTTCCCTGGAGTATTTTTACTCTTTTTTCAAAAACTAAAAAGATATTTGTCCAGATCACATAATTGGCGATCGTGGCAGGACCTTGGCAATTCGCAAACGTTGATAAGACCCTTTAGCTTTGGACACGCCAAAGAACCCGAAAGGACCACGGAAAAGAAATCAATCGCCAAAAGGAACAATCAACGGAGAAATCTTTGAGACCCGAACATTCTCACCTACAAACGTTCTCCACAAGCCCCGCTGGATTAGGAAAGTGACAACCATCATTTACCTAAGGAGGATTTGGAATTAAGAAGAGAAAAAAAATGAAAAATATAGTGCTGATACTTTTATTCTAGGTGAGTACATGACAACTTTATTTTAAATATTCTCTAACATATACGGAGACTCATAACAGTGATTATAAAGAGTACACCCGAATATAAAAGTGGCACACAAGTGGTTAAATAGAGCACAAGTCCTCATTCCCGCAGTCTGTGAACGTATGCACAAACATCGACCCAGTAAACATAACGAGTGTACCCAATAACAGGAGCATAGTAATATAACAAGTGTACTTGACAATAGTCGCATATTTAGTAAACAAGCAAATGTGTCTCGAATATATTTAAAGTGAAATGTATAAGTGTTAAATGTTCAACTATCGTCAGGCCAAAAGCATCAAAAGTGAATCTTCAACTAGTAGTAGCGGAACTGGATCTCAACATAATAGCTCAGAAGTTAGCATCAACTTCTACGAGACCACCAATAACAACAATTACTTCCCTCATAGACACCACGTAAAAATAAATCAGTCAAAAATGTTCAAAAACATGAAGAAATTCCTGTCCAACGAAGATATCGCGACAGCCTCGAAAGAAGAATTAGAAAGGAAATTTTTTGAAATGAAGGCAGTCCTGAAGGATGCGCAAAACCTCCTTTCAAGAGGCTAATGGCTACAGACGAAGTAATGAAACAAGCTGTTGCCAACGACATACTGAAGGGAATTCGAGCCCGATAACTGAAAGGTGATGC
>NC_046657.1:107150653-107166915 GCF_010883055.1 Belonocnema kinseyi | reverse complement strand
AACCTAGCGGGAGCACTCACAATGGAATTCGGCTCCAAGGGCAAGTCCTTGTCCCAATTAACGACGGAAAGAGACCAGATGTGCCAAATGATGAATGAAAGAGTGGGGACATTCATCAGAAGGTATCAATAGACGGATAGGAAGATCCAGAGAGCAATAGACAACAGTACGGCCGAATTTAAAGATTTCGAGAGAAGAATAGAGGAAACAGAAAGAGTCAAGAAATTCCTAGGATGCCTACGTACAGAGATAAAGTACATGGCTGCAAATTCTCAACCCGTGAGGCTAAACGATGCTTACCAAACAGCAATACAAGAAGAAAAGGAGTTCCTAGGCAAGCAGAGGGAGCGGGCAAGACAATCAGCCCAGTTCACAGCACGCAGAACCCCACAAATGCCCAGACCAGCACCTAGAATTGATTTAGATATCAAGAAGAAGGACATAAAAATTGAAAAAATGGAACAAACCTCCCACAAGGTAAAAACTACATAAACAACTAATAGCCACAACCTAATATCGAAGATCCTCAACAATAGAATACCGAATAAAGAAAGAAAACAGCACATCAAGGAATAGTACGACCTGAAACCAATCACAATTTTTTCAATCAAACGCAACAATACAAATAATGAACGTATGAGTTACTGAGTAAGAGCTCCTTATCTCACCTCTCAGGCAAGTTGAGAGAGGAAATGCAAGACCTACTCATCGAATTCAATGACATCTTTTACCTCTCCAATGATCCAATGCCGATAGTGTCAGATGTAGAGCACCAGATAAAAATAA
Source organism: Belonocnema kinseyi (assembly GCF_010883055.1). Lineage (NCBI taxonomy): Eukaryota > Metazoa > Arthropoda > Insecta > Hymenoptera > Cynipidae > Belonocnema > Belonocnema kinseyi. Next base: position 107,166,129 of record NC_046657.1, on the reverse strand, counting down.
AAATGGATAAGCCCATCAATATACCACAATATAGACACCCTATTCTCTTGTAACCTGCAATTGAGAGACAAATTCAGGAATACGAAGATAAAGGCTTGACACGACCCTCTTTCTCACCATACCAGGCTAACGTATGGATGGTGAAAAAGAAGATGGATAGCAGCGGCAAACAGAAATGGAGACTGGTCATAGATTTTCGAAAGCTAAATGAACACATTATCCAGGACAACTAACTATTCCCCTCAATAGAGGAAATACTGTGCATGTTGGGATCGGCAAAGTTCATGAGTTGCTTCGAAATGGCCAACGGATTCTACCAAATGGCCATGGCAGAAGCAAATATAGAGAGAACAGCATGCAGCACACACAAGGGTCACTAGGAATGGTTAAGAATGCCAATGGGATTAATCAATGCACCAGCAACCTACCAACAGATGGTCATTTTCAAGCTACAAGGCTTGATAGGAAAAATCTGCTTTATATATCTGGACGATTTGATCGTGATGGGAAAAACTGAAGAACACACGAAAAACCTAAGAACCGTATTCTAACGCCTCCGCGAATCGAAACTGGTACTACAACCCGACAAATGTAAGTACCTCGAGAAAGAACTCAAATATCTCGGGCACTCGGTAGGACCAGAAGGAGTTAAGCCACTAAAGAAAAACGTAGATAAAGTTTTGGAATTTCCTCGACCAAGAAACGCTAAAGAGATCGTGCGATTCATGGGGTTAGCCTCATACTACCGAAAATTTATTAAGAACTTTACAAAGATTGCACATCCGCTGAACCATTTAAAAGGAAAAAATGTAGATTTCGTCCGGACAACCGAAAGTAAGAAAGCATTCACAGAATTGAAAACTCTACTGACTTTATATCCAGTCTTAAAACACCCCGATCTGAAGAAACCCTTCATTCTATGCATCGATGCGTCGAACGAAGGACTATGAGTTGTACTTAGTCAGCTGGATGAAAATAGTAAGGAACATCCAATAAGCTTCGCCAGTAGAAGCCTGACCCCGGCAGAGCGCAATTACTCGAGTACGGAGAAAGAGCTGCTCGCAATTGTGTGGGGCATAAGGCAGTATAAGCACCTTTTATACGGCCAGAAGTTCAAAGTCTATACTGATCATCAGCCAATCAAGGGACTCCTGAACGCAAGACATGGCAACATGTCCTCACGCCTATTCAGCTAACACAAAAACTGACAGAATACCACCCAGAAGTAATTTCGTACAAACCAGGGAAGTACAACGCAAATACCGACGCGCTCAGTCGAGCATTTCCTGTAATAAAAGAAGAAGTCATAGAAGTAGGAATCGACCACCCAGAATACAGAACCATACAAGAACTCTTGAACACCATGAAACCCCCGGAGAAACGAATCCAGAATCAAGAATACAGAGCACCCCTCCACTTCTGAAGTAAAAGAGGAAAGCGCGCAGCAAACGGCCTTATTATCCCTCCGGAACTCTCGTATAATATTGTCCGAAATGCCAGACGAGGAAATCCGGAAGATGATCGGAAAAAGCACGACTACCTCACTGGCGGCGTGGTTAGGCTAAAGCGGATATGCAGCACAAACGAGGTCGCATTAACCCAATGTGACGAAACATTCCAAAATAGGATTGATAATTACAAGGTACCGCCTGCATACATGCAGAGAACCACCAAACCCGATGTACAAATTAATGGTGCAATCTGCAGGAACTTCGAAGACATTCTGAAACTGGGAAAGAAAATTTGGGAAGACGAAATAACAGAAAACCCCCGGATCATCGAAATCACGCACTGGACCACGGAGGAAGATTATAACCTAGCGGCATTCTTTTTATATCGGACCCTCAGACTATTAGATCTAGAACAACACTATCGGATCAAGACAATGTGCCAAACAATTGCGAGGGAAATACAGATGCAACAGAATATAATGGCAACGATACATGAGAATGGGCATTGGACAAAACAGTACGGCAAATACAACAACACTACTATTGGCCAGAATTGAACACACCGGTCCAGAAATATATAGAAAACTGTCCAATCTGCGCTAACAAACACAATGAAAGGAGAATAAGAGCTGACGCAGCAATAATAGAGACTGCCGAATACCCGTTCGAAATACTAAACGCCGACAAACTAACCTACGATAGTAAAAGTTTCCTGCTGCTGGATGATAGCCTTACCCGATACACATGGGTAAGACCGCTAAAAACAGAGCCCCAAAGTCTTCGACACCCTTGTTCAAAGACAACGAGGACGTTATCTACTCCGGGAGGGTGGAACTGTGAACAGGGACATCAGCGACATTATTGAATGACTCATAACTCTCTATAAAACCCGACTGGCCTTCTGGCTCTGGAGCATTCTCTGATACGCGCTTGACGAGGAAGCACTGTTTAAGATTATATCCAATTACACAATAAACTCGCTCTAAAGCTTCCAAACCCGTTACCCTTTCCCTCGAGTATTTTTACTCTTTTTAAAAAAACTAAAAAGATAATTTTCCAGATCACAATATAGTTAGTTATTGAAAATATCAAAAGAAATGACATCAGATGAGTGAGAAATACTTATGGAATGTATAAACAATGAATTTGTGAACTTCCGGTCGGTAAATATCAAAGGAGAACCTTTAAGGAATTTATGATTAAGAATGTGAAAGAAATTATGTAGGAGGGGTGACGCATAGTTGTGGAATGTCTAAAAAATCAATTTGTTTATAGAAATAAATCCTCGCAATTGTATGTCCGTCAACGTCTTTTTAAACGCCTAATAAGTTATGACCTATATAGCTTAAATTTCTCCCCCCAATATTATGTCCATCGACGCGATCTCATTTATATCAACATACATAGATCTAATTTCACTTCTGACGCATATTGCATCTGCGCACAACACAGGCAGTCATTGAGGCGATAGCAGATTTTGATAATTTTCAATGTAAAATAAATTATATCACTTCGGGACGAAAAAAACTCAAAATCCGGGGATACTTGGTGTCAAATATGTTTAGTGTACAAGAGAGATTTCTCAGAATTGATAAGTCGGGGTAAATATTTTTGAGGGGAACATGTAAAAATTTGGTGAAGTGATTGACCTAGGAAGCTTCTACAAGGAATTTCAGGGTTATTTGATTTAGCGCGCAATAGGTTGTTCAGAATTGATAAACGTATGGTGTAAAATGAGTCTTTCAATATGACAAGGTGACAAGATAACATATGATTTATGGTATTTCCGAGAAGCTTCGAATACGCTGACCCTCACTTAATACTGTGATGTCAGATACCATATCCTGTTCCATATTTTTGGTTGAAAAAATTTCTATTCCCGGGTACAAGCATTAATTTTCAATATCGATTGTGAGAATCGGATACAATACTGTGATTCGTACGTCAGCATAAGGGGCGAAATCAATCTCACAGCCTTATGCGCTCTAGCCGCAAGTTTTCTAATCGTACGGAAAAACGTGATCCAGAAGCCTCTCTTCCCCTCTTTTGCTCTAACATTTCCTTCACCATGCTTTTCTTATGCACAATCCATGAACCATATCTCTTTCTAGAAATTTATCGTGCAAATCAAACCCAGAAATCCAAAACAATTTGTGAGGTAAATGTAATTTTCAAATTACTGCAAACTATTCTAGCCTTTAGAAAACAATATTTTCCTCCAAAGTTATTCTGCATCAATAATTAAAAGATTAATTAAATTTTGAGATAAACGAAAATAAATAGGAGGGACTTGAAATATTAAGGTTTCGCTACTAAGGAATTTTCGAAAGAAGAGCGCCTTCCCTTGCCATCCCTTGCTCTGAATATGACAAATAATTCTTTTCACGAATTTTTTCAGGTATAAATAAGAACGTTACTTTTTTTCGGGAGCGTCACCTCTTACCAACCATCGCACTCCTTTTATGTATTTGTTTTTAAGAAACGTACTGTGAATCATTTTTCTGCAAAATAACCCTCATTTAGGCGCATGCAGGAAATTTGTGTCTTTTTTGTTCGTTTTCCTATGTGGGGCGAACGTTTTGTTTTTTGCAAAACGTTTTTTCCTTACCTTCCCTAAGTTCAATTTGGGATGTTTTTTTTCGGGAGATCCGGATATTCTTTGGTATATTTTTATAAATTATATGAGGCCATATGAATTTATAATTATAATCATTACAAATAAAAATAATGATTAAGTGAAAAGTAAGAATTTGAATAGGACGAAGGTCTTGGTAAAATGATAATGAGTGCAAAAAAACAAAAGGCTAAACTTTTCTTGTCGCAGAAATATTGTTGAGAGTATGGTGAGGTATTTAGTCGCTTTTTTCTTATCTTCAATTAATTACTTTTCCGACAAGTGTATGTTTTCAGTACAAGTCGTAGGTCGGCGCGTAGCGCAAGCCGCCGGAGACGAGTGATGACAATGTACAAAAGTCGAGAAAGTGCCTCTCGCCTTTGGCGCGTACAATATTTTTTTTATAAAGAATGGATGCTTTCAGACATTTCTCGAAATACAGTCATGATTTCAGTCCATATAAGACTTTAAATAAAGAAACAGAAAATGCATGTAAACTTATTCCAATTTTTCAAAAATTCAATAAAAAAATGGCCGGCAATTTTTGAAAATGTACATCATTTTTAGACGTGTAATATGGTAACTTACCATAAATTGCCCAAAATTCAATTTAAACATGTCTATAAATTTTCAAAAATTTATGACTATTTCGATCATTTATTGTGCATTCTATTATCTGTAACCAAAATTTGCTCAAAGTATTTACGGTTAGCGGGTTGATAATCGTAAAATGCGAGCTCATAGATGTATAAATTTCATTATTTACCTCTCACGTCATTTTTCAGTCTCTAGGGTGTAACAAGTAGAGTGTTATCCACGCTTCATAGGCAAGATACCTACTAAAATTTCTTTACTGAAAAAATACTAACAAAGTCAAAATAACACAATACCTTTTACCGTTCTTTAAATAACAAAACACATTTTCTAACAACACAGCGACCCTCTTCAATTCCTCAGAATTTCTGTTACATAACGTTTAACAGAACTTACAAAAATCTCAACATTTGGGACACCCAGTGAAATCCTTTCTTGAAAATTTGTAATTATTGAAAATTTGTTACCAATGTTTAAAAAATCAAAACACCTTTAGTAACAACAAAAGTCACCCTCTTCGATCCTTTGCAGAAGATCATTTACGTCTCTTGTGAGAAAACTAACAAAAATTTCCACATTTAATGTAAGTATAAGATAAAAATGTAAGTATAAGATAAAGTTTTGTTACAAGTTATGTGACAGAAACTCTGCGAGGAATCAAATACACAGAGTAACGTTTGTTCATAGAAAAAACATATTGTTATTTAAACCTTGCTAAAAAATTCTTTAAACAGAAAATTCGCTAAGTTTCGCGAATATCCTCTGAACGTATCATGTAAAAAGTAAATGTATTTTTTTAAATTTTGTAACCAATTTTTAAGAAAGAAAGTTTGCTAGGTTTCGCAAACGTAGAGTTTTTTGTAACCTTGGTCAGAAGTTCGAAAACAGAAATTCTGAGAGGAAACTAAAAGGGTGACTTTGGTTGTCAGGAAAGGTGTTGTATATTTTAACCATGTTAACGAATTTTCAAAAAAGAAATTTTGGTGAGTTTCTTGAATTTCTAGTTTAACAAAAATACTTTTGTTACAAGTTCCGTTACAGAAAATCTGAAAGAAATCGCAAAGGGTAATTTTCATTGTTAGAAAATGTGTTCAATTATTTAACACTTAGCAAAACATCTTCAAGAAAGAAAGTTTTATGGGTTTCGCTTGTGAAATCGAAAAGAGTAACTTTTGTTGTAAGAAAAGTTATTTCATTTTTATGTAACAGGAATTCTGGGAAGATCCGAGAAGAGAATCTTGTTGTTGTTAAAAGTGTCATTTGTGTTGGGCTTTCTTAAAAGTTTTCATGCAAGAAAGGTTTTGCTGAGTTTCACTAATGTTGAGATTTTTTGTTAGTTTTGGGACAAGTGATGTAACAGGAATTTCTAAGAGGAATCGGAGAAAGTAACTTTTGCTGTTGAAAATGTATTTTGTTCTTTAAATCATGACAGATCAATTGTGATATATAGATTAAAAAGTAAAGTTCAAGTAAAGCCGACAAATAATGTGATGTATTTAACTATATATCGTCTGACGCAGTGCCATTTAGTGAAATTTATATTCTGTTATGAGCGCTCCGAACAAAGAAACTCTTCTCCTCGTTATAACGCAGCCTATAGATCTGGGGAACGAATCAGATATCAAATAACGTATCTATGATACGAGTAGGCACTCGCTAGTGATTAACTCGAAATGATTTCTGCCTGCGGTCCGGATCTGCGAGTCACGCCGCTTTCACGCATTCACGAAGAAACTCGCATAAAGCATCCTCGCACGTAACGCTAAGAAAATATAAACATGAGAAGAGCTACCGAGGAGCGGATTTTCCTCTCTTGACGCATTTCGCTCTCAGTCCCTAGAGAAAGATGAAAGCGCAGACTCCAGTGACTCCCACTCGTATGATATTACGTAAGTTTGAGAGTGCGTGGGAGAGTCAGACGAGAGATCAAGGTATTGAGTTCGGCCAATTAGGAAGAGATTATTCTGAACTGGCATTCGAAAATTAATGAGATGCTCATGATGGATTGATAGATTCTGGTCCTTTAGATGCATCAAATTGATTGTTAAAAAAACTTTGCGCTCTGTGACAACCATGTTACAGAGCACGAACCCAGTTTCCTGCGCAGCAGGAAGTAGCAGCCCCAGCAAATTAGACATCACCAATATGGATACGGTAGAAACAAACAGCGAATTCTCCGTCTACACTTCAAGGAGCAAGAAGCGAACGCTCGCTAAGCAATCAGTTAATGCTTCAGGTAGCTTTCACAGTGGCCAATCCTCGGCCACCTCAATCAAAGGAAGTAGTAGGACGTCAAGAACGTCTGTCGTGAGTAGATCAGTATCTAACTTGCAATTTCCCGCGAATAAAAATTTAAAAGCTGCCCCTAAAAATTCAAATCCAACTATAGGACCGGGAAAAACACCATCAATCAATATTATTGTAGATAAGGGAAATCACCCCTATACAATCCTTCATTTATAATTAAAAGTGTTTATACGCACCATAAACCCATAGTGTACAGTCTTGGCTCAGACATCCATTCTGTTCGCGTATATTATATCGAAGATTATCGCAAAATCATTTCAAATTTAGATTGCGGGAGATTTGGTTCTTTTATGTTAGTTTTCCTATATGCGGCGAACGTTTTTTTTGCCGAACGCTTTTTCTTATCTTCTCCAATTTCCATTTGGTATGTTTTTTTGGGGAGATCCGGATATTCTTTGTCATGGAGACAATTTTTTTTCTTTAGTATTTTCTAGTCCTATTTTTAGAAACCTACCGCGCATCATTTTCCTGTTGAGTTAGCCTCATTTAAGCGCTTGCGGGAGAATTAGTTTCTTTTTAGTGAGTTCTCCGATGGAGGGCGAACCTTTTTGGAATGAACACTTTTTCCTCACCTTATCCAATTTTGTTCTGTATGGAACAGCGATTTTTACGGATATTCCTGTATGCACTGAGAGGCATAAACACTCTAGAGGGTTACTTCAGCTTAAAAAGTCGAGAAAAGCTCCCAAATTTTTTAACAATTTAAAAAAAATCAAATACAGTATTTATTAAAAAAGGATTTCGTAAAATATTTGCAGATGCTTTGGAGCAAGAAAAGACTTTTTCTGTAAATACTTTTCTTTGTACACTTAAATGTTTTCAATTTATAGTGTTATAAACAATTAAAATTATACTAAAATGACGAATTTGTAGGTAGATAGATATCTCTGCAGCTATTGAGTCAAAACGTTTTGATAAAATGCAAGTTGCTTTTAAAGATACGTACTCCACACAGGAAAGAGAAATGTTATGATTTAATTATAAGAGTTTGGTTTACTTCAAACTATGAACAGCAGAATTATAAACAAAAGGTTTAGTTCAATCAGAACATTTCTGCTTCCAGTGTCCCGTGTAGAAATTTCCCCGGTAGGCCCTACTACAACAAGGTTTCCCGTCCGATCCCGGTTGGGCTCACCTTGGCTGGGTTTCATGGACAGGAACCCGTCGGGAGCCGGACGGGCTACATTTTTCTCGAATCACCAAGTCAGGAGCCGGCTGGTCACTGGCCAAGCCAGCCTTGGTTATATCTCATAGTCGGGAGTCGACCGGGCACTGGCCATTATAATTAGGATAATTTTGTTGTAAAAATTAAATATTTTTTAAGATCTGTGATTTTATCAAAGACGTAATTATGGATGATAGATCAATTATCATTTAAAAAGTATAATTTAAAGATTTATTAGAGCAGTGAAACAGAAATAAGCTGTTTTAAATTCTTAAAAATAATGCATTACATTTTTTTGAATGTTTTAACTTATTAAATAATACTGTCATCAATTCTACTATCTGCATCAGCAGAAATGTTAAAATTATTACTATTTTCAGACAATGTTCAGTCTGTACACTTTCAACTTTACCGCCATGTTAATCCCCTTCTGCATATGTCGACTGCGTAGACACGCACTAATTTTCAGTTTGGCACTTCGAACAAGGGCGCATATTCCACTGACGTCGCGTCATTTCCTCGAAGTTTGCAAATACAATCAAGATTCGTAATTAAAATCAACCTTGTTTCAGTAATTAGTTTGAAAACCCCACATAGTTCGCGTATAATTATTATTTTTAATTAAACTGAAGTCTTGTGAATACATTTTTTTCTTTTTTACTTCCTAAGCTAAAATCACCACGTGGTTTCCAACGTGAAACAATTGCTACGAGATTCTATTACCAGTAGTTGAAATTCTACTCCAAATTATTTGCTAGAACTGGTCAACTTGATTTGACCTTTACCGTTCACCGTATTCTTTACGATGAGCCTTAAAAGACAAAACAAGTTACCAATTTCTCGCCTGAAGCAACATTTATTTAACTGCTTTGTGGCCGGATTACCCGGTCGGTATTCAAGCCGGGATCCGACAAGTTTACCGTGACGTTTTTAGCCGTATCCCGGCTGATTTCCCCGACCAGAGCTCTTCTTAAACTGGGGATCGCTGATTGGATTCCTACACGGGATGGAGTACGTGTCTTGGAAAGCAATTTTAATTTTTTGGACATTTTTCGTTCTAATAGGTGCAAAATATCCACCCAAAAATATGTACATTTTATGGCAAATTTAATTGATTATAACGCTATAACTTGAAAACGGTTATTTATACAAAACATGTCTGAACATAAAAAAGTCTAATAATTGTTCAAACCTTCTAAAAAATGATTCACCCAACCTTTTTTATTTATAAATTCTGTTTTTTTTTTTAAATTGTATAAAGAATATTTAACAACTTTTCGCAAAAGTACCTAAGATGATTCATAATCAGGGGGCATTCAAAAATAGTTAAAACCTCAAAATCGATTTTTGAGATATCATAACCCTTTCCTCAGAGCCGGTAACAATTATTTATGAAAATTTTAATTGTTATACTGCAAACATAGATGTTTAAAAAGCAGATTTAATTCATTGAAATTCCAATTGGTATTTTAAATATGATACTAAAATTCGGAATACCTTAATAATTATTGCAAAAAAAACTTTTAAATTTCCTACTGTAGCTACGTATATCATCCATAAAGTACATTCATTTTAAAGTCTCGCCACATCTGAGATCATAAAAGATAATATTTTATTGAAAGTACTTCATAAAAAATATAAAAATATGAATATAATTATTAATTACTATTTAATATTTATTTTTCATGTAGGCCATGCACTTTAAGTGAGAAATAAAGTAAATATTAAGGATGTAGTTAGTATTGAGAAAATATCAATATTCAGGATATTAAAATTTGCTGTAAAGACTCGCCCCTGTAATTAAAACAAGCTTGATTAAAGTAACATGTAGGGTTAAAAAAAGGAATTTCGCATTAATTCTAATTGTACTTTAATTGGTGCCACAGACACATACACATATTTAGACAAAAATTGATTCTATCCTACATTTGTTTACCTCTATTATACAGTTTAGAATTTGTCTTTAAACAAAATCTTTTGCACGTGAAATACGAGTTAATGTATGCATCTTGTAATAAATAATTATAGAAAATGACCGATGATATATTATAGAAAAATAATTTTCGATACAAGATAATAATTTCCGATATCTATTTATTTCTTAACAGTTTTGGAACACTTAAATTAGAGCCAAAATAAAATTCTGAACAGGCTCGCCGAGAGAGACGGGGTCTCCATTTTTTAGATCTTTCCAGAACATAGTCACGTTTTCCTAGAAAATGTCTGACGTTTCTACCTCCTACGTTATATAAGGAAGTATTGTCTTATGAATAGAAAAAAAGATTGAAAAAAGATATCGAATGACACAACAGATAGTTCTTAGTGCAAACACTTAAGCGGGCGTGAAGTTTTATAGACAAGTAAGCTAAAGCAGATATTTAATGAATTATTTAGCCAGTTTGGTTGTACGAGATCAGGATTCAGAAGTTAGTTTTCGGTATACATTCGTCATGAGAAGTTAGTTTGAGAGTTACACAGTGAATAATACCGGTGTTTTTATGCTTTTGTGTCTGTGTGCCTAAAATATATAGTGTTTTTCGAGGAATGAGCTACATACATAAATCATGGACACAGAAGAGGAACGAAAAAGAACTTTTTATAGTTCTGAAGTTGAAGCTTCATCAGACCATTCTTCAACATTAAATTAAAAACAGAAAAAAAATGAAAACAATGGAAAGAAATCCTAATGCGATTTATTCATGTAACCTTATTTCTTGCTAAAAGAGGTGTGGCTTTCCACAGAATTAGTAACAGAATTAGAGAACCTTCCAACGATAGTTTTTTTGAAATCCTTCAACTTTTAGAAAAATGTGGTCGGCTTTTTGATGACCATCTACGAAAAGTTCGCCACTCTCACGAAACCAGGAAAAGATTACAGGTGCATCACTTAGCAGCAGACATTCAGAATGATTTATTGGTTATTTATGCGAATGAATTAATAAACTGTATTCTTCAAGAAAGCAAAAAGCAAAGTATCGTTCAATGATTGTGAATGCATCTTCAGAATTCGCTCACGTGGAACAAACTGCATTTATAAGTTGCTATTTCAATTTCGCCAATGAAGATGGAGGTACCTATAAAACCGAAGAGCGACTCCTGGCTTTTGTTGACTGTACTCAGAAAACGGGGAAGCAAAAAAGATTCGGTAAAGATTTCCTGAAACTGGCAATGCAAGGTTCGGATTATTGCATAGAAAGAATAAGGCAAGGTTCGTCCAACCAAAAAATGTCCGCTTGTCAGGGAATATTTCACGGGACAGTTTGAAATATTTATATATCTTAATTCGATGCGTAGTAGTATTCTATAAACCTAAAGCAGTGAAGTAGTGTTTTTACCCTCCTGGAACAAAAATACTGCATTTTTTTTAATTTTATTTTTTTATAAAAGTGGAAAATAGTCATGGTACATATTAGGCTGGGGCGAAAAACCAACATTGTGCGTCCAGGAAACGCTTGGGTGCGGAAAAATGTCCCAGTCCAATCCGAAACTCAGCGCACTTTGAAATTTTGAAATCGGATAATATCTTCATTCTGTTCTTTGAGGGTGACATTTTGAAATTTCACTAAAAAGTACTAAAATTTAAGGTTTTGCAAAAATGGGCTTAAAATCGATACCGATGCCTTCCAAGGGTGACTTTACGATGAAAAGTCATCAGAGGGTACTTAGAGGTCCGTACCGAATCACCAAAGTCACCCCATGCCAATCCTCATGGAGGGGGAAATGGCTCAAAATTGCGTATTTTCGAGTAAAACGCTTAAATACTTGTGCAGCTCCTAGCTTACTGAGTTCTACTACTTCGAGTGACCCAGAGCCCAACACCGACAAAGTCTTTCTTAGTGTAAAATAAGTTGACAGTCTTTCGAGAAAGAAGTGTGGAGCGTATCTGTCGGTCCCGAGCCTCGGGACCGATGCCTTGTCTGGACACCTCTGTTACCAGTCTAACAGTTCTTCCCACCGCTACTGTGTGACAAGGGAAAGATGTAAAGTTCCAGTCTGGTACCAAGACATCGGCCATAGATAGCTTAGCGGTAAGTTCATCCTCTGTTATAGGAATTAAAACTGGAGGTACGGTAAGTGAAACATTTGTTTGTTCCCAATCAATCATTTCTGTGTAATAATTAGCTCCAAAATTAATTTTTGGCACAATATTGTATCTAACAGTTGTCTGTTGCTTATGCTTTTCTTCCAGGATTTTGGTGAGTGCGTCTTGGCGAACGGTAAGTCTAGGGTCGGTTACCATTCCAAGAAGTCTATTTTCTGGCATGGCAGAGAAGCCGTTTGTCTGAATGGAAGTGTTTACCACATTTCGGTACTTCAGAGGAAGAAACCTTGATAATTTGATTGCTTGGAAGAGGTGCCGACTCACATCAGCGATAGACTTATCCCGTCTGATGTGGAACCACTGAGGTACGTATACTGTGAGTAAGTATTCAACTAAAACTTGCAGTTTGTTTGTGGGTCTTTTTGTTGATATATATAATCTCAGAATTCTATTTGCAGTTGTTAGCCAGCGATGTTGATGGGGCCTATCTTCCGGGAGGCCAGCTCAGGAGACCACGCTCCGGACCGTATGGCATCTGATATCTCATAAAGATACCTTTGATCTGAGCTGAGATCAGTGGGCTCAATCTCAGGTAAGTCACAATCAACTTGTCTAAACTTTACAACATCGAGGGTCTTACAAGTTGGAAGTTGTCCCCCCATTGACCCTGAGTATTTGTTCGGACCAGAGGTAGGTCTGTCAATAAATACGAAAAGACTTCTGAACGGTAGCTCATTGAAATGTTATAGACAGGCAACCCATTGCAAGGGACGATCAAGTCGTTCCTCTAGTAGACGAATAATTCCTCCCTTCCAGCCCGTATTCGTATTAGTACCGTCACAGCCCACGACTACCACTGCATCGAAGCCTCCATTCAGTTCTGTTGTTACGTAATTATAAATAGAATCACACTCATCTTGGGCAAGGCTCGATGGTGGCCTATGTATTTAGAACCTGGTTCGGCCACCAAAGATATGTGTTCCTCGTTAATAAATCCGGAGGCTGTCAATGTGTCGTCTTTCCGACTATCAAAGTATAAGCCACGAATAGAATCCTCATGGCGTAATTCCTCCTTCAACTTGGAGCCTATTTTAATTTTCTCGCGCCTTATCTTACTTTTATCTATAATTAGACACTCAGGTACTTTTTGAGAAATATCCGGGGAGATCATACCTGCTCGATTGGCAGCGAGGAGTACAGATAAGCTTCAATGTGCCGCAGCCCGTTGATTTATACTGTATCTTTGAGCAACTACTGCTGCTTCAGATAAGTCAAGCCTGGCCTGCGATGATTTTCTCTGCACAAGTCTGCGTGGTATGTCGTGAAATTCGTCTTCATCGGTAGAAGCATCAACCTTTACCTTAATTTCAGGAGGAGAATTATCACCTTTACCGTCCTCAAAGAAGGAATCTAAATCTGTATCCATATCAATCGTAGAGAAAAATGTGGAGGCCGATGCAGTAGGAACGATTTACTCACCCTCTCCCCGTTCAAGTCTGCCTCTTTTTGCATTATTATCTGCTCTCTTATGTATTCTTTTTGTTTCAGAGACATCTACGCTGGCGATTCCCATAAGTCTTTTACCTCTTTGGTCAAGATAGAAGGCATGCTCTACGGCTGGAACCTTCTTTTCCTTGGGACAGGAGCACCTAGACAAGTCAACGCACTTACAAGCGGCTTTGTTAAACAATTCAGAGCAGTACTCTTTGAATCCGGCGATTTTCCTATCCTCATTACTTTGAGAAGTTGTTTTACTCTTCAATGCATTTTTCAACGTAGTGTATTTTTTATGAAGATTTGTGAGACATTCCTTAATGCGTTGCTCTGAGACCGTTGGGATAGAAGCAGATTCCCAAATAACTATTAGTTTGGAACGGACTTCGTCGGCAATGTCTCCGAACCAAGGCTCCTTGCCTTTTTCTGAAAGACAGCCCTTTTGCCTTTGAACCTCCTGACAATATCGCAGAACGTCAGCCCTCGTTGGCAAAACGTTCGGACCTAAATGTTTTGGAGGACCAAATATAGGGCACTGCACAAAGTCTCTCTTTGCGAATTTCAACATGCTGTGGCATACACACCAAAGAGGGGAGTGAACGAACATTAGGCGTGAGCCGACAGTACGAGCCATTGACAGGTTCTAACAAGTTTCGACAATGCTCGACCAGAGGTACCCTCTGATGACTTTTCATCGTATAGTCATTCTTGGAAGGCATCGGTATCGATTTTAAGCCCATTTTTGCAAAACTTTAAATTTTACTGTTTTTTAGTGAAATTTCGAGATTTCACCCTCAAAGAACAGACTGAAGATATTATCCGATTTCAAAATTTCAAAGTGCGCTGAGTTTCGGATTGGACTGGGCCACTTTTCCGCACCCAGGCGTTTTCTGGACGTACAATGTTGGTTTTTCGCCTCAGCCTAATAGAGAGGCGCCTCCTCCGAAAGAGAGAGAGAGAGAGAAATTCTCAAGGAGAATATTTTTATATTTTCTAAACTAGCCTCTTGGGCTTCAAAATCTGTCGAGACTATATTCTCTTCACCTGAAAACCAGACTTAGCCGCTTTTTGGACAGGTTGCAATCGAATTTACGATATTCCACTCCTAAGAAGCTAAGTATGATTGACGGGTGATAAACTTTTACTGCACAACTTCTTGGTCTCGGTTACGGGAAATTTATCTCGGCCGTTACGCCGGTAGTTGCAGTAAACTTTTATAACACTAAGAAGATAGCTTTTAAACAGGGTGCCTCTAGCACTTGTATTTATATTTTACTTTCTTAAATTTCAGAAGGTCTTTGCCTCAAAATATCGATAATCTTCGAAAAAGAGAAAACGCGTAAGACGCCTTGAGAAAAATTAGAGATTCCGAATTAACACTAACAGGCTTCTGTTTAAAAGATATAGCCTTCTACAGACTGGTTTCAGGCGAATTTACGTCTGTCTACTCCTCAAAGGAAATAGCTTTTCTTAAATAGAGTAAAAATGGAATTGCTTCCAAATCCACTATATTAAGTCTTAGAAGAGAGAGAATGCTCTCTTCCAAGGAAAGTCTGCGAGGTGCCTCGCAAAAACTATCTGATGATTTCTGCTTTTTCTGATTTTAAAATTTCACTTATTGACATACATTATGATACAGATATTTTTACATATTCTGTCTATTGTTGATTTATATTGAGATGCCTATTTCTATGCAAGAAATTTTACTCTTATTAATTAATGAAGTATGCGTGTTTACATTTATATTGTATCGTAGATATGGATAACTTTAATCATATTATGATTGGAGTAAAAAGATTACAAAAACTT
>NC_046657.1:107133595-107150553 GCF_010883055.1 Belonocnema kinseyi | reverse complement strand
ACTTATGAACTACTCTCATTGTGAGTTATTGAGGCCTTTCTAATAATACTTGATAAGGTAATTTATATCTGCTTGGGAATGGTAATGATTTTTTATTTGTGTACAATATAAAATCCTGAAGTAAATTCTTATCATCTGGAATCTGATTTTTGAAGTAATTATTTGTTAAATTGTACATTTTCTTTGATAGTGTGTTGATAGTGTTGCTCCAAATGGGCGACGCATGCAATATATTTGGCCTCACTATAGCTTTGCACAAAATTAATTTATTTCTAGTATTTACGTACTACGTCTTCCTATTAGACAACTAAGACTTTTTATAGCTTGATAAGACTTTCTTTTAATACTTATCACATGCTTGGCAAACAAGAGCTTTTTATCTAAAATAACTCCTGAGTATTTCTCTTCAGTCTTAGGTACAATTTTGGTGTCGTTCATATTGACGTCTGGCACTTCCTCTTTCTAACTCTCATGGTTAAATACAATTAATTCAGTCTTATCCGAGTTAATTTTTAACTTCAACCTATGGAGATACTGAGAGAGGGTATTCAGGTGTTTTTGTATTTTATTAATCCCATTTTTTATAAGCCATGACGCTAAGTAAATAGCTGTGTCATCCGCAAAAATTGACTGTTGAATTGGTGGTAATTTTGGAATGTCATTCACAAAAAAGAGAAAAAGCACAGGGCCTAGTATAGAGCCTTGCGGTACTCCTGTTACTATGTTTCGCTAAGTTGACGTTGTTTTGTTGGCGGTAACTATGAAAGTTCTTTTTTTTAGGTAACTCTGTATTATTTTTATTACGAGTATGTACATTGGAAAGTTTAGTTTAGCAAATTTATAAATCAGACCTTCATGCCATACTGTGTCAAAAGCTTTCTACATATCCAATAGAACCATTGCCGTTGATTTATTTTTATTAAAAATAGTACTTATGTAGTTTGTTACTCTATGCAATTGTTAAACTCTGCTTTTATTTTTTCGGAAATCAAACTGTTCAGAAATGAGAAATTTCTTGCTAGTTTCATGTTTTTCAATTCGGTTAAAAATAATCTTTTCAAAAACTTTACTCAAAGTAGGTAGGAGGCTTATTGGTCTGTAGCTTTGTGGAAAAAGTGTATCTTTATCTGGTTTATGGAATGGTAGAATATTTGCTTTTTTCCAGCATAAAGGAAAGTAAGCAAGTAAGTGGCATGCGTTAAAGATGTACATCAGCTGAGCGAACGCTTTTTTAGGTAGGTTCTTTAGTACAATATTTTGTTGGTATTATCTACTCACGGTGCTTTCGTGGATTTCTTTGCAGAACAGATCGTTCGATGTCCGACGGTGTAACTATTATAATTTCATCTGGATTAATTTGACGCTCGCTAATTTCTATATATTCTAGTTCAGCAGTTTGATCAGTTTCATCCTCACCCATGGCCCCTGTCATATGATGCACCCTTTCATAATTTTCAGCTAGCTGCTCTACTCTTTCCTCGTCGGGAATCGCGAGTCCATCTAGACCATGTAGAATGGGAATTATGTTATTATTGCGTTCAGTGAGAAATTTGGACATTTTCCAAAGTGAATTATCTTTTATCTCTAAACTTTCTAATTTAGTATTCCACTTCACATTATTATATTTTATTATCTTTTTGTTAATATTTTTCGTGAGTCTATTTTTAATTTTCTTAATTTCCTGACTTTTTGTTCTCTAGGAAACTTTTCTGAGGTAATTTCTGTCTCTAATTAATTGCTTTATATTGTCAGGTAAATATTTTATATTTTTTAATATATTTGTTTGATGTATTGATTCTGCCATGGCGCTATGGATGACATAGATCAGACTGCTGACGTTATTATCAATATTTATTTCAGTTTCAATATTTCTACTTAGAATTAAATTTTTATTCGTGATTTTTTTTAATTTCTTCCAATCAGCTTTTTTGTAATTGGGAAAAGTCCTAATTTCTGTATATTACTACTCTATTGTTCAAGATAATCAGGACAGGTAGATGGTCCGAGTTTAATTCATTAATTGCATCAACCGTAATATCACAATTAATATTTTTAGAAATACCTATATCTACTGTGCTAGGAAAAGTGTCATTATATGGGTATAAAGTGAATTTGTCTGGGTAATGTATTCTATGTAACTATTTATTTGCAAAGTCAAAAATTATTCTACCACTTGCGTTATTATTTCTGAAATTCCAAGCAGAGTTTTTATAGCATTAAGGTCTCTGTATGGGAGGACCTTGTTTCCAGTATTGAAAATTAAATTTAAATCGGTAAAATCTAATTTTTTTCCAGTGGCTTTATATGCTGACACTATCATTGTATTATCTTCTTATTTAATTGCCACATACTCAATTGTCTTGGTTTCTATGGGTACTTCATGACATTTGATGCCATCCTTATGGTAAATCATGACTCCACCACCTGTCCCTTTATCATTTCTGTCTTTCCTAACACATTTATAGCCTAATATTTTAATATTGCGTTTAGAGTTTAATTTAGTTTCGTTGAGCATCATTATATCCAGGTCATGATCTCTCATATATTGCTTTAATTCACTGGAGTTGCCAGAAATACTATTGGTGTTTCAGTGGCTAATTATAAGGGTGGAAGAAGCTTTTCTAATACTGTCCATTATCAACTTTAGTGAATACTTGCAATCTATCCAGATCATTCTTATAATTAGGTAGCCTACTATTCAGAGTTTTTACTAATGTTAACATTTTACCTAGGTCGCATAATTGATTAAGTTTACCTATCTCTTCCATGAGGCTATGGAATTTGTCCTGATTAGTACTTTATTGTTCCTAGTGGGATTCTCGTTCCTGTTCCCAGCTGTTTGGTGCTGCCCTCGGCAATGTCGTTGAATATGTCGGTAGGTTTCTGGTTCTCAGAGCTGGATATTACCTGCGGTCATCGGTCGGCGGGGGTCCTTGTAGATTCCTTTTTGTATATTCTACCTTTGATAATCTGCCATGATCGTTTTTGTTTGCCTGTATAGTTTCCAAGTGTTTAATGTATATAGGACATCTAGAATAGTTGGCTGGATGCTCTCCTCCGCATTTGGCGCACTTAACTTTGGTATTTTTGTCCTTGTCACATTGTCTTGTTTCATGTTGTTTATCGCACTTTACACAGTTTTGTTTATTTTTGCAATATTTACTACCATGTTCGAACATTAGGCAATTGCATTGCATTTCCTTGGATTCTTGTAAGTATCACAGATAACTTTCACTTGGCACTAATGTCTCCAGAACATGAGATTTTTCGGCCCCCACCACTCTCCCATCTGGAAGCAACACATTCAAACGTAGCGTGTCCGTCAGTCTGCTCTGCTACATGTTGCGTAGGCCATCCTCCTGTAGAGCCGAAAATGCACGAGCCCGAGCCCCCCCCCAACTTCGCGATTCGTTTTCGGTGGCTAACTGGTTATTTGGAGTTTTTAAGTAAACTGAATTTCGCAGGGTGCCAAGAGAATGAAAGTTCAGGCAATTTTGCTATGTACTATAATTTTAGAAAAAAAGGAGGAAATTAATTCGTATCAAACCTTCTTGCACAATTTTGTTGTACATTTTTCCTTAAATTTATTTTGTTTTAAAAAATGTGCTTTCAAATTTGCGTAAGTTTAAGAGATATTCAAGAATTTTGAAACGATTATAAAATAATTAAAATTTGCAAAGATTTTTTAAAGAATTTTTTAAGGTTTCATGAAAATGAAAAATATTCTTTTAGGTTTCTACAAATAATTAATATAATATTTTATTTTGAAAAATTGATTTAAAAAAATTCCAATGCATTTTAAACTATGTTTAAAATGATCAATAAAGAATCTGAAGATTTTAAGTAATCTTTTTCATTTTGCCGAATTTCAAAGAAAATCAGGAAAAATTTAAATAGTTTTTAATGATTAGAAGGCTTAGAAGGTCCGACAAGATTAGAAACAGAACTTTTGCAAGATTGGTAGGAAAATTTGTAATGACTTTTTATTTTAAAAAACGTACTTTATGAGAATATTAAAAAAGCATTTTAAACATGAGAAAGGATTTCCTCAAATTTAAAAGAAGACTTCAGAAGATTTTAAAGCAAAATGTTTCAATGTGGTAAGATTATAATAAATAGATCAAAATCGAGTAAATGCAAGAAATATTAAGAAGAACTGAAGAGATTCAAATCGAATTTTAAACTTAAATTCTGTTAGAAAATTAGATTTTTAAAGAATTCAAAGATAAACTTTAGAAACTTTACAGGAATTCCGAAAGATTTTAAGGAGGTAAAGCTATTTTTCTTATAATGCCTGGGAAAAATTTAAAAGATTGAGTCAATTTTTTCATATCTTGAATTAAGGAACATAATTCTTATTAGACCTTCTTGTGCAATTTTGTTACACAATTTTTTAAATTATATGTTGCTTTAAAAATCTACTTACAAATTTGAGAAAGCTTAAGAGATATTTAGAAATTTTGAAAGGATTCAAATAAAATTAAAACTTTTAAAGATTTTTCAAGAATTTCGTAAGTTTTTACGAAAATAAAAAATATTATTTTAGGTTCCTAGAAATAATTGAAATGATTTTTTTATTTCGAAAAATTAATTTTAGGAGATTATTTTAAAGCATTTCAAAACATTCAATAACACGTCAAAAATTGCCAAAGTATTAAAAGTGTTTAAAGGCAATGTTTTTTAATTTTGCAAAATAAAAAAAATCAGGGAAAATTTGAATAATTTTTAAAGATTAGAAGTCCAGACAAGATTAGAAAAAAAAGAATTGTTTTCCTAAGTAACGTTTGAAAATTTTAAATAACTGTTTATTTTGTAAAATGTGCTTTAAAAGAAAATTAAAGAAGATTTTTAAACACATCAAACAATTTCCTAAAATTTCAAAAAGAGTGTGAAAGGTTTTAAAATCAACATTTTTTAATTCGATAACATTACAAATTTTTTAAAAGTGCAAATAATCGAATAAATTCAATGAATATTGAGTAGAATTTATGAGATTAAAAAAGAATTTAAAGTTCAGAGGAGTTTTATAAACATAGGGTAAACTGATTTAAAAAACTGAAAACCCTAAAAATTCTAAGAATAAAAAAAGAATAAGAAAGATGCGCCTGGAAGTTGTGTACAATTATCAGTCTTTAAAATTGAAATTCGAATGATTTTTTTTTAATTACTTTCAGCACATTTCTTCTCAAGCAGAATCCCTGATTTTATTCGCAAGAGGTTCAATTATTTCTAATCAGAATAAGTAATTACATCAATTTTTAAAATTCAAAAAAAGGTAACTTGGAATAAGTTCAATGAGAATTAAAAAAAGTTTATTTTAATTACACATAAAATTTGTTGAATTATTTATAAAAATATGGAAACATTAAAAATTGTAGTATTTAAATACACTTAACATTTCAGACTTTTATATTAAATTTTGATAAGATAAAATATATTATTATTATTATTATTATTATTATTATTATTATTACACCATTAAGCCATTTCCCTTTCGGGGTAGGCGTGGCTCACTCGGCAGGGGAAAGGAGTAGTGTGTGGAAGGGATAGAGATTTTTTAGATTTGTCCAGAATTCTCGTGCTATTTAAGTAAATAACACGTTCGCTCCGCAACACTGCTCCGACCCAGGTTGCTGATCAATCTCTCTAGCAATCACCCCAAGACGTATGTAAAATGAAAAAATAGTAATAAAAGTTGATACACGAAGGACTTTCAGATAATGAAAGATAATGAAAGAAACTCCTTGGGAAAAAATGTAAATAATTTTTTTGGAATGAATTCTAACAGAAAATTGAAAAAAGATTACAAAACATTTTTTATTAATTCCTAAACTGTCTGAAAAGTTCGTAAAATATTTTGAAGCAAATTGTTGTAATTTTTCCATATTACTTAACTTTAAAAAATTAAGGAACATAATTCTTTCAAATTTGAGTAAGTTTTAGAGAGAGTCAACAATTTTGAAACGATTCGAAAATAATGAAAACTTGTAAAGATTTTTAAAGGAAAAATTAACATAATTTTTTATTTACAAAAATGAATTTAAAAAGATTATTTTTAAACATTTCAAAACATTGCCAAAGATTTCAAATGTTCTCAAAACATTTGAAAAACTTTAAAGGCATTTTTTTTAATTTTGCAGAATTGAAAAAAAACAGGAAAAATTTGAATAATTTTTAAAGATTAGAGATTGAAAGGTCTGGCAAGATTAGAAAAACAGAATTATTTTTCTAATAATCGTGTGAAAGTTTTTAATGATTTTTTATTTTTAAAAATGTAGGTACTTTAAAAAAATGCAAGCAGATTTTTAAACACATCAAACGATTTAGCTTTTATAATTTTATTTTAATTGTA
Source organism: Belonocnema kinseyi (assembly GCF_010883055.1). NCBI lineage: Eukaryota > Metazoa > Arthropoda > Insecta > Hymenoptera > Cynipidae > Belonocnema > Belonocnema kinseyi. The sequence goes on along the minus strand of NC_046657.1, from coordinate 107,144,201 downwards.
AAATAATTTTAATTGGAAACTGATTGTAAATAATTGTAAAATAAATGCAACAAAATTTATTTTATGAAGAAATGTCTCATGATTATAAAAAGTGTAAAAAAATTGTCAAAGTAAGTCTTTGTAGAATTTTAATAACTAATGAACATATTTTTATAATATTTTTCCTTGATTCTGGCCGAGGGTCAAACATGGTACAAAAAACCGTCGTGAAATTTCAAATAAAAACTGTACTCTCTATACATTAACTTTTTTTAAATTAAAAATAATAATACTTTTATTAGTATTGCCAAAATTTCTTTGAATATGATACACATTGCTTTTTATTGAAAAAATTCCTGTAAATAGTTGGTGTTTTTTAAATTTTACGATATTTGTGTACCATGTTTGACCTTAGGGAATAGATTTCAGGAATAAAATTATAAAAATATCTCCATTAGTTAGTAAAATACTATGAAGAATGGCCTTTCAAATTATAGTAGAAATTGAAGAAATAGATATTTCTCTTATCGTTTTTCAGCATATGATTTTTCACTAAACGTAAAGCAGATTAAAATACACTTAAAAAATAAAAAGAAGAAAGTTCAGAAATTCATGCAGTTTTCTGTTCAGAAAATCGCACACAATTTTTAATGAAATTCTTTCCACACCACATTCAAAGGAAAATTTGACAACATTTTTGTCAAATGATTAGTCTTTTGAATGAGGTCAAGTTAATAACTTTTTGGCCTTTTCTCTTAAAATCCTCAAAATTGTGATTGCAACCTAAAATAGCATGAAAAGAGATGTATCAAAAAAGAACCTAGAGGACTTTAAATTTTTTTGTATTGGATTTAAAAAAATATTATAAAAATTCGAGTCTTTTTAAAAGACGTTTAGGACATTTAGAAGTTTAGAAGATATCAACGAATAATTGATCAATTTTGAGAAATTTTTTCAAGTTTATAAATATTTCTAATAAGTGTAAAATAAAATAAATTTAAAAAAATATTTTTAACTTACTACATTTTTCTGAAAATTTTAAAAAAGCATTCAAGATGTCAAAAACCTGACTTATATAATCTTCTAAATTTTTCACAGGAATTTCAAGAAAAATGATTTTATCTCCTTGATATCTTTCTGAATTCCCTTAAAGCTTCTAAAGTTTATTTTTTCGAAATTTTTGCAAATCTACATTCCTAGAAAATTTAAGTTTAAAATTCGATTTCAATCTCTTCCATTCTAAATATTTCTTGAATTTACTGGATTATTTACGTTTTTAAAAAATTTTTAATCTTACCAAATTGAAACATTTTGCTTTAAAATCTTCTACACTCTTATTTTAAATTTTGGGAAATCGTTTGATGTTTCAAAATCTTTTTGATTTTTTTTAAAGTACATTTTTGCAAAAAAAATTATTAAAAATTTTCAAACGATTATTAGAAAAATAATTCTTTTTTTTTGATATTTTCAGACCTTCTGATCTTCTAATTTTTCAGACTTATTCAAATTTTTCATGATTTTTTTGCAAGTTTTAATTATTTTTTAATCGTTTCCAAATTTCTGAATATCTCGTAAACTTACTCAAATTTGAGCAAATTTGACAAACCAACATAAACATAACAAAAAATGGTGCGAAAAAATTGTGCAAGATAGCTTAATAAGAATTAAATTCCTTACTTTTTCTAAAATGATATAATATGGAAAAATAACGAAATAATTTTTAAAAAATTGTGATATTTTTTAAATTTTCTCTCAGAATTCATTCCATTCTATTTTTGGTTGCAAAATAATTTTTTAAATGAAAATCTAACTATATGTTCAAAATTTGAACTATTCTGTTGTAACTTCGATTGTGTGTTTTTTTTTAAAAACAATTTTCAGTTGAAAATTCATTTCTTCCATCGAAAATGAAACTGTTTTAAAATGAAAATTGTTTAAAATAACTATTTTGGTTGATAATAATTAACTGCTTTGTTGAAAATTTGATTTTGCTGTTGTTGAAAAAACATTGTCTTATACTAAAAATTTAATTGTATCATTTTTGGTTGAATTTTTTTTGGTAGGAAATTGAACTTTCTCAGTCAAAAATTCTTCTTTTTTGGTAGAAAATTATTCTTCTTGTTTACAAATTCATCTATTTTAATCAAGAATTCTTTTCTTTGGATGAAAATGCATTTTTTGTTGAAACTTCTTTTACTTTGGTACACAATGGTTAAAAGTCCATCTATTTTTTTGGAAATTAAACCATTTTGCTAAAAAATTGTTGCTTGTAATTTGATCTTTTAAACTGATAATGTAACAGTTTTTCGTTGAAAATTTATCTATTTTGTTAACAAAAATTTTGTTGAAACTTTGATTTTTTGGGGTTGATAATTATTTTTCAACTGAAAATTTATCTATTCAATTTTTCGTTGAAACATTATAATTTTAGTTGAAAATTAATTTCTTTCGTTGAAAATTCCATTTTTTGTCTGAAAATTTAACAATTCCATTTTTATCAAATACTTATATTTAGTTTAAAATTCGTTTCTATAGATAAAAATTGGACAATTTTGTTGACAATTTTTTTTCTTAAAAATTTTCTTTTTAGTTATAAATTTATCTTCTTTGTTGGAGAATTATTCTTCTTTACAAATTGATTTGATTTACATAAAAATTAATTTCTTTTGTTGATAAAATCGCATTTATTTACTTGGGTTTGAAAATTAATTTTTTCAACAGCAAACTTCGGTATAAGCTACAATGTTTAAGTTAAAAAATGTACTTTTAAAAGTAATTTCTTAGGTTGAAAAATTTAACTATTTTGTCGAAAATTCGTTTTTTATTTGTTAAAAATCCATTCTTTACTAAAAATATGACTAAGGCATGCAGCACTAAGTTTGAAACATTTTTGACCCAGAAGTCTTGTCCCCTATATCTATTTACATAAAGTCAATTATATTTGCCTTTTCGCATTAAGTCTAATGGTTCTAAGGTAACTCGGGATTTCAAAACCTAAATAAATTTGAGGAGCAGCTAGATCGTTATTCGTGAGGTCGGGAAAGCTCGGGTTCCTGCTCGTGCATTTTCGGCTTTACATGAGGCCGGGCTTCGCAGCATTTAACAGAACCGACTCCCCGACACGCTACGTTTGAATGTGTCGCTCCCAGATGGGAGAGTGGTGGGGGCCGAAAAATCCCACGTTCTGGAGACACTGGTTGGCACACGTACTTAAGTTCCCAGACCTTTTTCATGTTGACTTCCTTGTGGAATATGAGCATGTATGTGGGGTCATTGTAGGATTTCGGTACAGTCGATTTTTTCTTAAGTACAATGACTTGGTCGCACGCAAGTCCTTGTCGTTTGAGGTCCTCCTTGATTTCCTCTGCCGGTAGGTTGGGTAATCTCTTCGCTATTATGCGCTTTTTACGTAGCCACTTAGGTGTATACGTATAATATGCCATGTTGTCCGCATTTAGCTTCTCTTGAAGCGCTCTAGAATCCTGAATTAACCTTGGGTATATTGTTAACTTTGTGGTTGAATAGTCAATCCTAATGTCCTTGATTTTACACGCACTCTTGATGGAGTTGATGCATTTGGAGTAGTTGTCAATTTTTTCTGTGACGATTATTGGTGGAACCTTTGTTTCTTTCATTTTTGGTTGTTCATCATCTACTGTGGTATCTGTCCTTTCATCATCCATGTGTTCGTTGTCCTCAGGCAAGTCCTTCAATAGAACCCCAAAGCTGTCATAAGTAGGCACTGTGATTATGGTTTCAGTGTCACCGTGTTCGGCTGTTTTTGCCTCTTTCGTAGCGAAGGGGTGTTGCTGTTGCTGCTTCTTCCCGTCATGGCGGCTGTGTGAAGTTTTTTCTTGCCTTTACTTAGGCTAAGGATTTTCTGGATTAAGTTTCGCGCACAAAGACCTTGTTTTCTGTGGTAACGCGAACCATTCTTCACTGCTTCGCGAAATGGGGCAGGACGAGCTGCTCCCACTTTCGATTTATTCTGGATTTTGGTCGTCAGAATTTCAGGGTACGAGAACTGCTACCGCGCAAGAAAGTCACTTCCGAGGATACCACTTCCGAGCCGAGATTTTTAAGATGCTACTTTACAGTCATTCAATGAGAAAAATGCAGAGTGGGAGGCTTTGGAGTCTGCGCTCCTTTTGAGCTCCCACGAGAATGCAAGTTTTATGTGCATTTTCGTGGGAGTTTTACTGGTTGTCTGTGCTCAGGCTTTATGATATAACCTACTGGTTACAATTGCCCCTCTTTAAAATTCGCACAAGAAGACAGTTATTCAAAGTTGACTTATATATTCGGTCCCTGAGTAAGAAAAAATGACTTACGCTACTCAGACTTTAATTGTATTATTAATTCTACTAGAAGTACTAGCAGTTGGATATTCATAAAAGAAAAGATTTTAAGAGTAGAAAATATTAAAGAAAACATAGATAAACTTAAATATTTATTTTACAGACTTGCCCGTCTTCGTTGCGGATTTTAATCTCTTAACGCTTCGATTGTAGTCGCATGGTAAATCTCGACTTGGCTGTGATCTTCGTGCTGCAAAGGATGCTCGTTCGCAATTCCAGGCCTGGTAGTTAATCCATGAGTCCTTTGTTTCGGATGGATGGGGCCTCCAAACTTTCTCTTCTTTTGTTATGGTTGCCTGTGTTCGCCTTTCCATCTGAGCGGCTGTCTTGGTTTCTTGGAAAATCCTCGTCTTCTCTTTCTGCATCTCCACGTACCACAACCATGGGTCTCTTAGTCTCATCTTGTTTATGGCTGTATTCTTAGTTCCTAGCAGATTTGCCTCCGCTTTCGAAAACCAAGTGTTCTTCTTTTCTGCTCTTTTATTGTTGGGCGTCTCCTATCTCGGTGTTGCCCTTGCCGTTTTGTTTGTAAGGATATCTTCCACCAGGGCATCGTGTCTACTTCTCTTTACTGCGAAGATTCCTCGTTGTTGTTTTTCTTTCTGTTTCTCTTCATTATTTTTTTTCCACATGTATTCAACCTCATCGGCCATATTTTCATATTTTCATCGACCAGTGGTTCCGCTATTTCCATTGTTTGTGTGGGTTTTTGTGTGATTTCATGAACCTCCGGTATGGAAATCTGAATCTTTTTTTCTTCCTCTTCAATGGCGTTAGTTATAGGCACTACCACTTCCGATGTTTCCATAACTTGTGTTGAGATTGAGACACTTTCCTGAATTTCAGGTGTTGAAACCTGAACTTCATTTTTATCCTCTTCTGCGGTATGGTTTGTAGGCACTCCCTTCTCCACTGTTTCTACGGTTTATGTGGCGATTGTGTTGATTTCATGTACTTCTGGTGCTGATACACGTACTTCATTTTTCTCTTCTTCCTCGATGTCAATTATAGGTATCACCTATTCCGGAGTAGTGTCGGTTGACAGGCTGATTGCTTCACTTTCTTTTCTATCGAGGTTCTCAGCTTGAGCCGTGTATACTTCTTCTTCTTCTTCTTGATCACTCTCCGTCAGGTCAAATATCGGTACTTCCACCGGCAGATCAATTAGTGGTATTTCCCTTTCAGGTATCTCTATCTCCGGATATTGCGTTTCCTTATGGCGTACATTTCTGGCTACATGAAATACATTTACAAATGATAAATGTAAATGTATTTGTAAATTTATTTATGGAAATACATGGATTTTCAACAGTAAACGAGAAATTTGTAAACAAAAATAGAATAGTTATATTTGATGTTATATAAGTATCGGATCAAGTTTGTACGTGAGCTTGATTTTTTTTTTAGTTCGAATTCTTTCCAATCGAATTCAACGACGTCTTCTTCTCCGATTTCTAAATTGCATTGTACTGCAGCGTAATGATGGTCGTCATTGACTTCGTATTGAGTGTAGGCGTCAGGCGTCTTCGGCGTTATGTTTGGTACTGACCTTTCTCAAAGGCTGAATTTTCCTAAAGCCTCTCAAGTACTCGAGTTTATGATTTTCCACCTCCTCTTTCGCTCTCCGGTAGTTTGTATTTTCGTAAATCGTTGGCGTGAAATAAAGAGATAATAATTTTGCCATTGTGCCGTTTGTCGTGCTTGATACATTGCAAGCCTTTGCAAGTACCCATTCACCGATAGAGTAGTTGACGCCCTTCTCATTCTTATTCAAGCGGCCCAATAGCTTTTCTCTTTTCTTCTTAATTCTCTCTTTAAGGACTACTAATTACTCCGTCCTATTTGCCTGTGGGTGGGGCGGTAACGCAGGTAGCATAGCGTGCCGCCATCGTTTGGGTTTCCGTCCCCACAACGCTTCGTAGGGTGTCATTTCGGTCGTATCGTAATGCGACTGATTAAGTATGGTTTTGCCATTTTCGGACTATAAAAAGACTCACATAATATTTTATAAGTCTTTTCAGCCCCCGGATGACCATACGAATCATGACATTCTTTGATTATGGCCTTGATTGTCTTCGGTGGTACATACGTAGATTCTGTATTCCAGTTCGCTACCGTTTTAATCAATTCCATTAGAGGCACTGCTTCAGCAGCTTGTTGATCACTGAATTTAGAGTGAAAATTAATCAATCCGAGAAATCCTCGTAATTTCTTCACGTTTTTAGATCTAGGGAAATCATGGATGCTGTTAGTTTTTTCTGTATCAGGTTTTATTCCGTCTGTGGTGAGAAGAAAACCCAGAAACTTCGTTTCATTGCAAAAAAAATGAGATTTCGTTAGATTCAGCGTCAGATTATTTTCATCCAATCTTTTCAGGAACTCTTCAATATGAGTCATGTGCTGTTGATGATTTTCCGATGTGATTGAAGTGTCTCGGCATCTCCAGATTTGTCATAATGTCAATGCTTTTGCATTTCTGGAACAACACTTCCGCTGATTCTGGGCACTCCCAATCTTCAATTAAGATCTCGATTAATTTTCTTGTATCCAGGCATAAACGCACGGTGCCATCCCTTTTCATCACTGATTGATGTATGGGCTTTTTGAGCGTTGTATTACACTCATATTCAGCATTGTATGGATTTCTAGATCGACTTTTCTCGATCTGCCATCGGAATCGGATAGCTCCTTGTAATGAAAGGTTGTCCTTCTCGCACCTTCAATACGTGTTGGCAGTTTGTTAAAAGGCCTGGTTCTGTGCGAAATACTCGTCAATTTTTCCACAGAATGCTTCTTAGTTGCTTTTTTTCTGTCGATGTGAGATATCCACATTCAGATAGTTTCTCCTCAATCTCCTTCCATTCTATCTGAGTTGGTAATACGTTGTCATTTCCTGTATTATGATGGATATTTTCTTTTACATCTAATCTATCACTGGTCGCTGTTTCTAGGTGTGTCAAATTGTATTGCCCCTCAGGCCCCTTACCCTCTTCGTCCTGTAGAATTCTTATGGCTGGCTTCCCCTCTACGTACGGGAAAATGAGCATTCTTTTATCAAGGTCAATTTGTGTTTTGTAATCAGCGAGTACATCTATCCCAATTATGCATGTTTTTGTCAGTCGTGTTTCTACCAGAAATGCGAGTTGAATGACAATACCGGGTAGTTGTACGTCTGCATAGATTTGTTTGTTCAGACGCACGGCTTTACATCCGATGAGACCTGCTGCGGCCACTCCGGATAACGGTAAGCAAGGATATTTGTCGAATCGTTCCCTGTTATTATTCAGGAATTCTTCTGAGATGCAGGTGACTTCCGCGCCTGTATACAACCGAACTGTTCGATTACATCAGTTGATTCCCCTGCCCCACATTCTATGGAAAAGGATGGTGGCTTAAAGGAATTAAACTTTAAATACTAAAATAAAATGATTATGCAAGTATTGTTCGGTCAAATCGTGCCTTTGGACTTTGAGTTGGGTTACCATGATTATTGTGCGTACCATGCGGGCTTGTTGTCTTCCATGGCCTTCGACCGATCAAAGTTAATTGTTTCTCCGGTGGACTAAAGACACTCCGTATTTCTCGTTACGGCTCAGGTCATGCTTCTTGGCCCTAGAGGAACTCCAGTACGTGTCTGCGCTAAGTTCGATCAGGGTTCTGAAGTTTCAATTATTACTGAGGCAATGGCGTAATTACTTGAACTTCCCAAGCACCGAGAAAGGATTGTTCTCACTGGCATTGGTGCATCAAGAGCTGGTACTGTGCGTGCCACTACTCAAGTATCACTACAATCATATAGTGACACTTCATTTTATCTCGAAGTTCAAGCTCCAATTTTGCCACGTCTTACATCACAACTTCCTTCCAGGAAGCCCACGGATTTTGATTCTGCTCTGTTTGCAGATATTAAGTTAGCAGATTCTCATTGGCTAGAACCAGACTCAATTGATATAATTCTAGGGGTCGATGTCTATGGCCAAGTCTTACGCTCAGGATTACGCCGATTTCCACCAACTCAATTAATAGCTCAAGATACTGTGTTTGGCTGGATCATTTCAGGATCACTGTTTTCGGACGCTCCAAGGTGGGCGGCGCGCACATCATCAACACCACTTAAAACCATGCATTGCGCCTTAGACGATGGCTTGCAAGAAATGCTTCAACGCTTTTGGGCTGTGGAAGAGGTGGCCTCGCCTATAAAGAAACTAAACCCAGAGGATGAAGTCTGTGATCAACTTTACTCAGATAAGCATTCTCGAAACGGTGAGGGACGGTATACAGTTCGCCTCCCTTTAAAGGCAAAACATCCACCTTCTTTTATCGAAACCCGGCGGGTAGCCTTAAGCTCACTCTCAAATATTCATCCTCGTTTCCTCAGGGATCCTCAGCTTGCTAAGGCTTATCAAAACTTTATGAAAGAATATGAGGAATTAGGTCACACCCACTCAGTGGAAATTTCGCGTGGTCTTCGACGCATCACGACAAACCTCTGAACAACACTGTTTGAACGAATTTCTAATGGCAGGCCCTGCTCTTCAAAGTGATATTTCCTTAATACTTTTTAACTGGCGAAAGTATCGATACGTCTTCACCGCTGATATAGCAAAGATGTTTCGCCAAATTCTCGTACATCCTGATGATCAAGATCTGCAGAGAATTCTTTGGACTCCTGTATCTGAGAAACATCCGGTGGATAACCGACTGACAACGGTTATTTACGGGACAGCTTGTGCTTCTTACTTAGCTATTCGTACCCTGACTCAATTAGCATCAGATGAATGTCATAGATTTCCTCTTGGAGCAAGTTGCATCAGGCATAATACTTATGTTGACATCTTCGCGGGCGCGGATAAGCATATTGACTTGAATGAATCAGTCAAGACTTTGGGCTTGCGTTGGTATCCAGCGACAGATACGTTTGGAGTTAGTATCACTGGAATGGAACCTGCCGTTAAGCACCCTACCAAAAGATCTATCCTATCAAAAATATCGCAATTATTCGATCCTCTCGGCTGGCTTGCTCCCATCACAGTCACTGCCAAAATTTTAATGCAAGATCTCTGGATCTTAAAATGTGACTGGGATTCGCCTCTAACGGAGGAAATAATTGAACGATGGAATAATTACTGCAATTCAAAATGGCCATTGGGACGAGTTATTCCAGTACATCCCGGTCCTGATGGTTTAATCAGAGTCGTGACAATTAAGATGGCAACTACCACTTTGCGTCGCCACGTCGTGCGCCTCAGCCCTCTGATCCTGTCATCATCATAAGCTGTTGCGGTACTGCTAGTTGCGAATTCATTTGTATCTGTAGAGAGCATCTCACGCGTCGATGTCATAATTATTCGTTCTGCGAACGAAGGCGGGCGATATGTTCGGTCAAATCGTGCCTTTGGACTTTGAGTTGGGTTACCATGATTATTGTGCGTACCATGCGGGCTTGTTGTCTTCCATGGCCTTCGACCGATCAAAGTTAATTGTTTCTCCGCTGGACCATTGTTCGGTCACGTATTGCGATCATAAAGTTTAGGAAAATTTGTAAGCGGTCGTCTATCCCAGCAGGGTCGCGTAGTATAGTCTTCACTTCTACGTGAGTAGTCGAACGTAGCAGATCTCCTTTTTGTACTCCGTCTCACGTGCGATTGACATACCGACATAGTGACCTAGTTTGTATTTCGAGTATATAGTGATCCTTCTCGCTCTGTGTTGTGCCTCGCCACATTTTGGATTACGGTTGTGTGCTCTCGAGCGGTGCTTCGTCCTGTGGCGGATCGTTTGTAATTACTCAAGTGTGAAGTACTAGCGTTGCGTATGATGGATTATTGCCATGGGGATCGCCGCTCATATTTGGATTGTTACCGCTTCTTATGATGGATCATTACTTTGGATAACCGCTTGTATTTGGATCATTACTGTGAATCGCCGCTCGTATTTGGATCACTACTGTGGATCACCGCTTGTATTTAGAATCATTTCTGTGGATCACCGCTTGGATTGTCGATCCCCGTTATTGGTTTGTGTGAACTGCGTTTTGGTGAGTTTGCTTTGTAGTTATGAGTGTAGAATTGTAAAAGGCTTTTTCCTCCACTCACTGAGTGGAGGTTTTTTCTGCCAGGATCAATAAACTTTAATTTCCGTTCTTTATCGTAACTATGGTGTTTTGTTTTTGCCTATCTCTTTCCTCCAAATCCGAGCTCTCTTTTATTGAAATATGATTTAATTGCAAAAACAAGTACATATAGTTTATTTTTAAGTCCTAATTGTAC
>NC_046657.1:107116315-107133495 GCF_010883055.1 Belonocnema kinseyi | reverse complement strand
AACATCTTCTTGAGATCAATTTCAAACAAATTAAGCAAACTTGACCTTTAGAATTGTACAAAATTGTCTTTATAATTCCAAAGGAGGAAAGGCTTTCATCATCAATCAAGTCTAGAACTACAACCCAAAATTCAACAGTATACTAAAATTTTTCACTATAGAATTAAATTTTTAACATAATAATTTCATTTTCAAAAAATAATTCCATTTTTATCAAAGTAGTTTAATTTTTAACCAAACAGATGCATTTTTAACCAACAAACATGAATTCTTAACAATAAATGGAATAGAAGATTAATTATCTACCAAAAAAGATGAATTTTCAACAAACTACATAAATTTCCTAACAAATAGTTCAATTTTCAAGTGAAAAAGATAAATTTTGAATTACACATGGGTTAGTTAAACTTTAACATAAAAGATGAATTCACAACGAAAAATTAATCAGTAAATATTTCGCAAAAAACAAAAATTCAACAGCTATGATTCGACTTTTGATCTGGAAAGAACTTTTTCCAAAAGGTTTTTAACCATTTACTCCAAAATGCGGAAGTCATCAAAATAAAAAGTTAACAATATTTTTTGTAAAAAGTGAATAGAAAGTCTGCCTTCTCATGCTTGAAAACGGAAATAAATTTCTAATTAATCTTGTGCGGAGTCACAAAAACCTGAAACTTACATCTGTTATAAAGATAGGTAAATTAGAAATGTCCTGCTTCCACCGCTTATACTCCTTTAAGAATTTGGAGTACGGTCTCAATTTAGGGAACAACTCCAAAATTTTTTCTTCTGCGAGGAACTCGAAACAGTCGTCTTCTATCTCCTCCTCTGTGTAGAAACGCGACTAGAAAGGAAAGAAAGAAAAAAATAAAAGGTCTAGCGTTGGCACCCCAGTCCGCTATATCTTGAACATGCGATATGATTTTCACTAAGAGTATAGTTTTGGAATAACCCTTTAGAATAATTCTTTCTAAACATAACATATACAAAAAATGTTTATGAAGGAGGCAAATTGATCAAATTAAAATAAAAATTGTCTAGCTTTGCAACTCTTAGACTGAACAAATTTGTCCATGAATCCAAAACTCCAAAATCACTCCTTCAAATTTTAATCTAAGCATTTGGAAAAATTCGTTCTTACCTTCAAGTTTTTCAATGTATTTTTTGATACATTAAATAAACGTACAAAATAAATAAATAAATTATTTTGAATGTTAATATTTCTATGGTATAATACTCTACAAATCTATAATATATCTTAATAAATTTCTAGCTCAGGCCAGAGGACTAGTGCGCATGCGTAGTAGAGTTAGAAGCAAACGAACTGTGAGGTTCGCGCAACCGAATAATGAGTGACTAATACTATCCTATTTATTATATACACTACGTACAAGAAGAGCGAGTTGTATACGTCGCAGGAATGATATTATGATAAGAGCATATTATGTGGAATCCTATGCCTAATTCTAAAATGGGCTGTTTCGTGATTAATAGTAGGGATATCTTTAATCAGTTCAATGTGCGAAATTTGTTCCTCGAAGAAGATTTTAGTTAGTTTATGAATCTGTCCTTTAACGGTGTTTATTGAATATTTCTTATGTAAGTCCTTAATAGGTCTTACAATAGTTTTTTAAATTATCAATTTATTAGCGTCGCTTAGGTCACTATCCCTACACAATAATGCGTAGAGCATTCCTATCGTTCTTTAGGCCTTCTTGCAGGCCTCCCTAACATGTACACTAAATGTGAGTATCTTATCAAGATATTGCCCTAGATATTTTACAACTTTTTTCAATTCTATATCCTGATCATACATTCGCAATGGTATAGGTAAGTCTTTGGATTGTTTTTTGGTGCATATTATTAAATCAGTCTTATCAACATTTATTTTGAGTTTTCACTTTGTATAATATTGTTCTAATTCTGAGATATGCCTTTGCAAGTATATTATTGTCATGCGTGTGTTAGAGGATGATGCATAAATAGCAGTATCATCCGCAAATAACGCTTTGTTAGTTTGTCCGGTTGAAGGTATATCATTAACGTAGGATATAAAATACCTTGGCCCCAGTATGGACCCCTGAGGTACGCCCGCTTCTATATCTCGCTCATCTGAATATCTGTCATTGACTAGGACTTCAAATTTTCTATTTCCTAAGTTTCTTTATATCAGTTAATCTCGCGTCGCTATAGATTAAGGATTTAAATAAATCGTGAAGCCCGAGCCAAGTATCATAGTTACTTTCGAAAATTGATAAGTTTAATAAGGGAAGTTTACTTTTATATTGTAACCTTCCATGATTCATCTCCTAGTAATTCTATTTCGGATTGATAATTGTGAAAGATCTCTCTTTGTTCATCAGGATCTTTCAATTTCTTTTCAAGGAGTGGACGATCTCGAGACACTTCAAACTTTTTTTAAAACTTTTCAAAATTTGTCAATGTCCGCTTGGCATTATTGCATTTAATCTTCAACATTTTTTCTGATATTATAGTTGCTCGAATGGAACCCTTGGTCTTACGACATGATACTCATGAGCAAAATCAACGTTTGAGCAATAATTAAAGAACTAAGAATGAAAACAAGATGGAATAGATTGGTGGCTTGCAAACTTACTTACTACACAGATGACTGCTTGTTGCTTCCGTACGTGGGTAGTCGAATCCACACATCTAATTTATCCAAAAACTAACGAGACGAGATGCGAGATATCGAAACTAGTTGATTTTTCACCTTTTGTTGACGAACGGCTTCCGTTACGATATTCGAAGATCCATCGACGACGAGATCTTCTTCAAGAGCTTAACAGTATTTCCTTACTGTATTTTCTATTCAAAGTTGTAAATGTACATATATCCGAGAATCACTTCAGTGCACTGTTCTATTGTACGTCTTCGATCAAAAGTCACAAGTCACAGAGATTATTTTTCCGAGTCACGCTTACGTTACTGTAGCTTTGCTGTTTATCACGAGTGTATCTAAATGTTATTGCCAGTAACCGACTTCATGACACAGTTCACTGATCATCATCATTCCATCACATTATCAATTGTAGACTTCCACATGATTCAATTGTTCACCATTTTTATTTTCACTATAATCCGACTTAAGAAAATCCGGCTATCGAAGGACCATTGTTGAACTCCGTTTAGTTTAACGAAATTATAAAAAGTGTACATTGCGACGGTTCGGTTGTGACTGATTTACAAAGCTCCGGTTTGACCCGGATGAGCTCGAAAGTTTGAAATTTACAGTAGTGGGGGAAATAGACGTTCCTGTAAGAGAAAGAGAGAGAGAGAGAGAGAACTGCAGAAGTTTGGAAATGAGTCATAAACTTACATTCAAAAATGTCCTTTACCGAGACTTGAGCCCGTGGAATTGATTTACGTGATTTTCCTAGTTTCTTCTAGATTATACGAGATGCAGCTGGCCTTAAGCCTTCTAATTTTGCATTAATAACCTCACTGTGATTTACAAGTATTAGCGGGGCCGAAGATTCAGCAAATTCCTTTCTTTGGAAAGTTCCAAACAATTGGAACTTTCCCTTTCCTGGCCATTAATGTTAAGAAAGCTCTCCAAATATCAGAATACATTTGTTCAGTTCATTCTTAAATAATATTTTCTAAGCTGAGTTTACGCTAATACTTCGAGTCTAGAATCAAATAATATTTTAGAATTACAACTGCGACGTAATAGTAGTTTAGTAAGCTTTTCAGTTCAGTTGTTATTTCTATTTGTCCTTTGCTCTTGTCTAATTATTTTCGTTAATTTATTTACTATCGACTTCAGGTAAGGGGCTTTGCTTTCCTGCCAAGCTTTTCTAATTTTGTTTCTGTCACTAATTAATTGTTTAACGTAAGCGGGTGTAGTATAAGTGATTAGAAAAGGGCGAGCTATCGGTTTTTAGTGTCAACGCTTACAACATGTTTTATGTTGTTAGTCAGGGTGAGGTCTAATGTGCTGAGTGCTGCAATGTAATTATAAGGGAAAAGTGTATTGCCATCAGGGCATTATAAGTTAAATGGATGGCTATTGATATACTTATATAATGTACTCCCATTTTTATTATTTGTGGAACAGTTCCATGCCGTATGCTTGCAGTTTAGATCTCCTGCTATCAATACCTTTTTTTCTGTCGCAAAAAGTTTATCAAGTTCTGAGCTAAATAGAGTTTTGTTTGGCGGCAAGTATACTAAAACTATTTTGAGGTTGTTTTTTAAGTTGAATACAGACTACTTCTACATTCTCCGTTCGTACATCTATTTCATGAAACTGTATTACCTTTTTAAGTGATATGTCTACACCACCCCCACCGCTATTATCAGGCCTGCCTTTCCTTACTACATTATAGCCTATTCTATGCGTATGCAAAAAAAAAAGTATCTTCTAAAATATTTCCTGTAAGTCTATTGGCATTCCAGTATGATATTAATAATCTGTCCAGTCTATTCTGTGTTTGCGTCATAGTTTAAAAGAAGTTGATTTATAACGGTGAATTTTTCTATTCTAGTTTTACAATTACTCAAGGATTAATTTGTTCCTCTAGTTTGGCTAGTTCATCACTTATACTACTTAAGTTTTTAAAGATCCTATGGATGGAGTCGCTGTTGTTATTCTTTGGCCCTGATGCTTCGTTTCGATGTTTCTTTCTTGTCCGCTTTCCTGAGCTTTTAATTTCATCTGAGCAGCCGTCGGTCTCAGTGTTGGAATCGGTCTCAGTGTTGGAAATGAGGTTTTTGGGATGTTATTGCTTGGCTGGATTCTTTTTCTTGCAATTTACTTTCTCTCTAATTCAACTTGTAGATCTTTTTCAAATGCACAATTTTTATGTACTCATATTTTACCGCATTTTGCACAGTTTGGCCTAAAACTGTAATTTTGGGATTTTTCAATATTTTGTATGCTGCCAAAATCTGAATTTGGAACTTTTCAAGAAAATTGAAAAAGTTGTTATGATAATCTTGCAGTGCATTAAAAAAATTACATTTTTCTTCTTCTCACATTTTTTGATATCGTGCGTTATTTGGCTTAAAATATTCATTTTCGCGTGTTTTTGAAATTTTGTAAATGCTATAACTCTAGTATTTTGATTTTATGAAAAAAATCATCAGGATAAATTGTTCGACTCTTTAAATACTATGAATAACCGTACAGAGAAATTTTGAATAAAAAAAAATTGTCTAAAAAATATTCAAAATGTGCTCACTTTTTGAATTTTTATCCAAAATGACTGGCTAACGAACTTGACCTTTAGTTTAGGACACTAAACGAGTGTACCAAAGGCCACTCTAATAGATTAATTTTTTTTAAGTTATCGAGTTCAAGACAGATATACATAGACAAACAGGCAGACACATTAGTAAAAACCTGTTTTTCGGATTCAGGGGGTCTCAAAACGTCGACATTTGACGAAACAGGGGGGAGAGGGTTATATTTTACACAAATCTGATACCTTCTCGGATGAGAATGTAAAAATGTGAATCTCAAACAGTGCACAAATAAATGGCTGATTTTCACAGAAAATAATAAATCACCACAAAAATTATGAGAAAAAATACATTTCTTCATATTAAGGATATAAAAAATAAAAATTAATAAAAATTTCAGAAATGCGTTGAAAATTATATGTTCTATTACACAGTAATACAAGAATCTAAATTTCAGTAAAGAAAGGCGGTTGACTTTCAGATGGAACCAAACGGATCGTTCACCAGTTGAAAGTCAAATGATGATTATAACATGACAAGTCGTTTAGGCGTAATTTCTCCGCAAGTATTGCGAAAAATATGAGTTATGTGGTATGTGTGGATTAGGAAAATAACAAGCTACTTTGGAAGTCCAATTTCTCGGCTTGTAAGGATTATTTCGAAGGCCCTTTATGAGAATGTCTAATCGCGTCCGAATTTTGAGGCCGCACGGATGCATATTTTTGTCTAATTTTTTGCACACCTCATCTAAATAACCATATCTCAAATCAAGCAGACCCGGTTTTTCGATAAAATGTTTAGATTTTGTTTAATAATCAAAATAGAGAACAATAGCAGTGACACTCAATGAGAGCTGTACATGCATGTCCGTAGCGTGCCTGCTCACCCCCGTGAAGCACAATTTAGAATATTTAGATGACTCCCCGCAGGCTGATGAATGACACGGAACGAATGAATGCCGGGCATTGTAACGAGAATTCGGCTAGTTAGAAAAACTAACATTATAAAATCATTGATTAATTGAATTTTAATTAATGGAATTAATTTATTTTAATAGTTACAATAAATTGAAAAAAAGATTCACGAAAATCGGTTAATAATTGCAGTAATAACCTGGTAGTTTGTAAAAAAACGAGTATTCTGTTTTGAATTTGTAGGCTGCACGGTTGAATATTTTTGGCTCACTTTTTTCATACGTCATCGAAATTCTCATATCTTGAAGCGCGCAGGGCCGATTTTTAAATAAAATGATTACATTATAGATAATAATCTAGATTATACGCGTCGAAAATGCATATACGGCTAACACTGTGTGTTACTACTACTGTTCTTCCCTTTTTGATTATTAAACAAAATATAAACATTTTATTACGAAATTGGCTCTGCTTTCTTCAAGATATGGTTATTTATATCAGATGTGCAAAAAATTAGACAAAAATATTCATCGACGTGGACTCAAAATTCAGACGCGATTGTCATTCTCATATCCGTAATAACGACAAATTAACACTTTCATTATTATCAGATAAAGGTCTGTTACAAAAACTGTAATTCGAAAATCGTAGATTAATTTATTTTTCCTGTGCAAAATCAATTTATTTATATAATTTCAAACAAATGAATAAAAGAGTCAGGAAAATTGTTTAACGTATGCGGGAATAATGAAAGTCTTTAGGGAATTTAGTCGGACTTGTTTAACAATAAATAATTATTTTCACAATCGTTTCCCCCTTTAAGTAAGAGAAATCGTGACAGGTTACTTTCCTCGGGATATTTAGAAAATTTTAAAAAATTATTTGTTTACACAATTTGTTTCCCGTACATCGTAAAAAAATACTATTTACTGCAATTGATGACACTGACGATTCCTACGACTTACAGGGGGAAACAATTGTGAATATATATAATAATAATTTAAACAAGTCAGACTAAATTCCCCTAGACGTCCATTATTCCTGCACACGTTAAACAATTTTCCTGAATCTTTTATTCACTTGTTTGTAATTATATGAATTAATTGATTCGCACATCAAAAATAAATTAATCCACGATTTCATAATGACCGTTTTTGGTAACAGACCGTTATCTCGTAATAATGAAAGTATTAAGTTATTACGGAAATCAGAATGACAACTGCGTCTGAATTTTGCGCCTATACGCTTGAATATTTTTGTCTAATTTTTCACATACCTTATCTAAATAACCATATCTTGAAGTAAGCAGAGTCAATTTTTGGATTAAATGTTTATATTTTGATTGACAATCAAAAAGGGAATAACAGTAGTAGTAACACGCAGTGTTAGTTGTATATACATTTTCGGCTCATATGATCTAGATTATAATCTCTAATATAATGGTTTTATTAAAAAATCGGCTCTGCGTGCATCAAGATATGAGAATTTAGATGACGTATGTAAAAAATGAGTCAAAAATATTTAACCGTGCGGCCTACAAATTCAAAACAGAATAATAGCGTTCTTTACAAATTACCACGTAATTAGTAATTACCGCAAATATTAACGTATTTTCATGAATATTTTTCAATTTATTGTAATTACATAAGTTAATTAATTCTTTTAATTAAAATTGAATTAATTAATGATTTCATAATTTCGGGTTTTCCAACTGGCCGAAATCTCGTAACAATGCCCGGCATTCATTCGTTCCGTGTCATTCATCACCCGGCGGGGAGTCTGCTGACTTGAGTGTTAAGGGTGAGCAGGCTCGCTACGGACATGCATGTACAGCTTTCATTGAGAGTCGATGCTATTATTCTCTATTTTGATTATTAAATAAAATCTAAACATTTCATCGAAAAACAGGCTGTGCTTGATTTGAGATATGATTCTTTAGATAAGGTGTGCAAAAAATTAGACAAAAATATTCAACAGTGCGACCTCTAAAATCGGGCGCGATTGCCTTCAGCCTATTTTTTATATCATCAATTACTAAAATTTGAAAAAAAATATTTCTGCTATCTTATTTATTTACGAATTCAAGCATAGCATATAATTTATAATTTATAATTGTGTAAAATAGTCGTAAGAATTTGAAATAAAGTTCGAAATTTAAAAAATCCTCTACATGAATTTTTGCCTGATCGAAGCAGATCACGGAGATAGTTTCGAAATATACTGAAATATTGATTTAGAAATTTTAACACTTCCAAATAAATATTTGACAAATTTCTCCGGGATAAAATATAGGCACCAAAGAGTGCTTGTTCTTAACCTCATAGGGTATTTTTTTCGCGCACAAAGGGGAACATATTCAGGATAAATTCTGAAGTTTTCGAAACAATTCAGAGAACGTTACAAACGATTGAAAATAATGGGGAAAAATGTATTAAAAAATTTTTAATCCATTTGATCAAATTTAATAAATTTTTTTTGAATTTGTAGAAATTTTTAAAAATAAAAAAAAACTAGATGAAATTCATAAAAATTCAAGCTGCATTTAAACAGCAATCAAGTGAATTGAAACAATTAAAAAATATGTCAAAAGTAATTAAATTAGATAAAAATTGAGTAAATTTATAAGAATTTAAAGAATTTAAAAGGATTTAGGATTAATTAAGAAGATTTCAGGGTGAATTTCCAGTGAATTGTAAAAAATATTTGAAAATCTCTTCAAATCTTTGAAACTATACGAAATTCCTCATGTCTTGTCAAGCAATTCTTTGAAATACATTAAAATTTGTGAATGCCTCCGAATTGTTAAAACCCTTGGAAATCGCTTGATATTGTTTGAATACATTGGAAAGTGCCGTGGACTATTTCGAAATGTCATAAAATATTTAAATCATTGAAAACCTTCAAACTGCTGAAATAAATAGAAAAATATGTGGGAAATTACATTAAACTTAAATTAAATTGAAATTAAATTACTGAAAACAATAAAAAAATTTCTTAGTAATATTTTAAACTAGCGTAAACTACTTAGATATACTTTAAACTCCTTCAAAATCTTTTAAACCTGCTGAAAATGCCAAGGGTTTTTGACGAAGATACGTTACAATGATATTTTAATGAAAAAATGATTTATTATTAAAGCATGTAAAATTTATTAAAGTACATTGAAAGTTTTTTAATCCCTCAAAATTATAGAAATCCTCATAAATCTTATAAGACAATGTTAAATCTTTTTAAATATTTAAAAAACTCATATACGTCCTGTAAAATCGTTTCATATCTTCTGAAATTATAGAACATAGTTTATTCTAAAGTATTGAAAAAGGTTTAAAATTACATAAAAGTAATTAAATAAATTTTTTAAAATTCCTTGGAATGTTTTCAAATCACATGAAATACTTTTAATTAAAAGCTGCTGAAATTCTTTTGAATCTGATAAAATACACTAAAATCTGTAAAAATTTCTTCAGATTGTTGAAATCTATTTCAAAATTCTCGGAATCTTTATAAATTATAACAAAATCTTTCAAAATTTTTCCAACACTTCAAATAATTCATAAATAGACATAGGCGTGAAATTAATAGTGATTAACCCACGAATTAATGTATTGAATTAAAAGTGACTAACGTTATTTTTTACATCATCCTTCCGCGAAATACATTGTTAATTTTTAACGTGAACTTTGTTTAACGACTAGGGTTTCAACTGATGATCAGTTGGTTCACCTGCTGAACGCGAATTTACATCCGATTGAATTCAATTTGAGAAATTCAAAGTGCACATTTCACTTGTTGAAATATACTAAGGAAATTTTTTGAGGTACTTTATTCGAGTCACCCTATTATTTATATAATCCATTCTTCATAATTTTAGTGTAAATCAATGCTATAAAATTTAAACAACTCGCTATCTTAACGCAGCAATGCTTCCCAAATAAATTTCTAATTACAAAAAATGTCGGCTTGTGATGAATATTTCTAAAATTTAGAAAATAATAGGCTAGATCCTTGATGAAAAACGTACGAAAACATACGCCAGCGGTCTGCCAGTATGGAAAGAGTACTACTGTGTAGCGCCCAGCCAGTACCGCCAGGCAGTACTGTGAAGCGTTACCAGCCAGTACTGGCCCAGTACAGATGATCAGTGCTGCGACTCCGGCAATCTGTAGTAGATCAGAAATGAGCCAGTAGTGTATTTCCACCTGGGTTTAGTTGGAACAATTGTCGACAATTATAAATTATGTGGTACGTCTGGATTCGTAACTAAATGTCTATTTGTTTCGAAAAATATTCACCAAAAATGGCAGTTTCATTAACAGTGGACAAAAAAACAGCAAATTTTTCCAGGTATAATATATCCCCATACAAATGCCGAGAAAGAATACATTTCTTCGTGTTAAGGAAGTAAAAAAGGAAAATTCATAAAAAATTGAAATATTCGTTGGAAATAATAAGCCCCATTATAAACTAAAAAAAATATAAAAAAGTGAATTTTCAGTCGCTGGGACTCGAACATTCACTCCCAAATGAAACTGATTTCTAGTCAGAAACCAAATGGAGCCTGATTTTTAATCAGAAGCCTCAGCCACTCGGCTACTGCTGCGGATATTATATCTGATGTACTTGTAACACATATTCTTCTCCCTAAAACAAACTTGCAAAGTATTACACATGCTGCTCACTTGAAAAAAATGGAACAGCTAAAAATGTTCAATTTGCATTTCTGTTATCACTACCGATCCCAATGTATTTTTTTGATATCTTTTGCCACGGGTCAACATGCATGATCTTTTAATAATTAACCTAAGACTTTATACGAGTACGTTTTATTTAACCTCCACTTAATCAAAGGCAGTATATTTCTATTTATTTCGAAAAATATTTACCAAAAATGGCAGTTTCATGAACAGTGGTCAAACAAACGGCATATTTTCACAGGTGACATAGGTCCCCAGAAAAATGATGAGAAAGCATACATTTCGTCGTGCTAAGGAAGTAAAAAAGAACAATTCATAACAATTTCAAATATTCGTTGAAAATAATAAGCCTTATTATAAAGTTAAAAAAAAAAAAGAAAAAAGTGAATTCTCGGTAGCTGGGACTCAAACATTCGCTCCCTAGTGATATCTGATTTCTAGTCAGACAACAAAGGGAATCTGATTTTTAGTCAGACGCCTTAGCCACTCGGCTACTGCTGCGGATATTATTTCTGATGAACTTGTAACACATATTCTTCTCCCTAAAACAAACAAAGAGTATATTTTCAGAGGTAAAATAAATCACCACAAAAATGATGTGAAAGAATACATTCCTTCGTGCTAAGGAAGTAAAAAAGGAAAATTCATACAAATTTGAAATATTCGTTGAAAATAAAAAGCGTTATTATAAACTTCAAAAAAGAAATAGAAAAAATTGAATTCTTGTGTGCCGGGGACTCGAACATTCGCTCCCAAATGAAATCTGATTTCTAGTCAGACACCAAAGGGAATCTAATTTTTAGTCACGCCTTAGCCACTCGGCTACTGCTGCGGATATTATTTCTGATTCACTTGTAACACATATTGTTCTCCCTAAAACGTTCGTTTTATAGGTAACAATATTATAACAATATTATATTATTGCTAACTTGTAAAAAATCAGTATATTTCTATTTTTCGCAAAATATTGACCGAAAATGACTGTTTCATGAACAGTGGACAAACAAACGGCATATTTTCCCAGGTTTTTAAAACTCAATAAAGTGATTTTGGCATGCATTTTACATTTTACATTTCACGGGTTTAAAAAAAATGGGGTGGTGGGTCGTGGCCAACTGGCATGCAAAAAATGTAGCTATGCATTTTTGGACCACCGTATGTACAGGTTCTTGCAAAGATCCTTTGTAGGATTCTATGCATTTTACATGGGAAACTTCAACTCAAAATCGCCACCTGTTAAAATCGAAAAATCAAAAAATAATAAAAAATAGGGAATTTCTTTTTTCGGATTTGGAATGAAATTGGGGGATCGTTGCTCTCTAAAGGAAAAAAGCGTTTTGGAGCCATCCTATTCTGCATGGTAAGGGGTCTCTTTCTAGTGTTAAAACGGTGTTGTAGTTGGTGAGAATTTTCAAAATAGATTCTCGGATGGAATCTTCGACGTGATGCAGGCATGTATTTTCTTTTAATTTTCTAATTCTCTTGGGGTTGAAGAGTACCTCCCCCCCCATTTTTAGACTGAATTACGACGCGTGATTTAATGTTAGTGACAATGCAAAAGATATTTTTTCAGGTAGGCTAACCTGTTCCTTTTTATAATTTAAATAAGGTAACTTGATTTGATTATTTTTGTATCTGTATAGTCCATCTGGGATATTTTCAGGCTTTTCTATCCACAGATCTTTATCTGTTTCTTCTGTCGGGATATAACAGATTCTCATAACGTTCCTTTCAATGAAATGTCCATCGTCGTGTAACAACATCTTTTTACCATTTAAAAATAACCATGTATCTGTTATATAGTAGTTTTTATTTTTTTTTTTAAGGCAGTCTAATTTCTTCTTCAGTTAGGGGGATGTTGTCAGGTACAATGTGGAATAAATGTCTTTTCCCTAAATATTCAATGTGTGTTACTAAGTGGCTTTGGTGCTTATCATTGCCCATGTTGAAATTTTTCGTAATTCTAAATGGTTTGCATTCAATTGGGAAATCGCTTTCCTTTATGAGATTGACAGATGAGCCGGAGTCTTCTAATAGTCTGTATTCTCGTCGGTTTCGCTTTCCTGCAACTGATTTCAACCGTCTATGAACGTTAGAGACTCTGCTTGTACTAAATTTGTTTCTATTTGTTGCATTTCCCCCATTGGAAATTTCTAATTATTTAAAAATTCCTCGTGTTGCTCGCTGGTACAGTGTACTTAGAGATGAACTTGTTGTGTTCATACCCTGTCAAAATTTTGGGTTTTCGTATAGCATTGATTTGCTAAGTGTCACTCAAAAGAACATTTTGATTAGGAACATGGAATGTTGTATTGGCTTGGGTTCTAGGTTGTGGTGTTGGTCTAAATTGTTGTTTTGGTTGGTAATTTAATTTTTGTTAAGGGTTGGATCGCTTTCTACATTAGTTTTTTGTTTTTTGTTTTAACCAAACTTCAGCTTCTAGGACTTCCTGCAAAGCTTCAGTTATTGTTTTAGGCTTCATGGGCCTAACTTGACTACAAATTTCATCGCTCAGATTCATCACATCTTTTTAACGATTAATTTTTCCTTCATTGCGAGTGCTATTTCCCGCTCGGTGCTTGAGCTGTATTCAGCCTGAAGGGCGTATGTTAGATCGTTGCAGGTACACCGAAAATTTTGACTACATGTCTGTACGCTATCAGGGTCTTGCTTAACATTTTCTAACTTAGCCCTGCGTAATTCAACTGAAGTGGTTATATTCCTAAATTAGAACGCAGTGCATTGTACACATCCTCGTAATTATTAATATAGATATATGTAATCGATCTTTTTGCGTTGCTAATAATTTTTTCTGTCAATATATAGTCAAGTAGTAAGTGGAAATTACGACAACGTATTCTTGCTTGTTCTACACTCTTTATAAAATCGTGAATCTCCACGTCGTCGCTACCATTAAGACTTTCGACGGCGCGTATTATATCCTTCACTGGAGAGAGAGATTCCTGGCGTCAAACGAGTCATCGCCTTGTCCGCACTCATGGTGTCGCGTAGAGCTCGCTGTCTCGCCACCCGTTGCTAACGCATTTGTCGCTCTAGCTAACGCTGTTATCTCATTTCTTCGCATACTGTTTTCTTGATTAAGAATTCGTAGATTATTTTTAATTATCCCTTATCCTATTTCCACTTGATTTAATTTTAGCAGGATTTGTTGCAATGGACCTATTTCCATATGTATGAGGTTTTCCATCATTTTCGTGGAGATGGATTTGGAGAATTGATCGGTGAAGCCATAGCAGTTAGGAAAGGATTATTGATCAAAAAGATAAGCTCGTCTGGGCCAGTTTCATCAGTTACGTCAGTTGTTGAAGCGATTTCCTGCTGTTCTTCCCTATACTTGAGAAACACCAGCTTAAAAAATATCTTTGTCGTAGATTTAGATCCTCATTTGCGAAATCGAGCTAATATTACTAATATAAGCTCAACCAAAATTCTCATAACGATTAGTCCCCAAAAACAGTAGTCAATGAGACTTACTCTGTGAGAGTAGTTTTTACAGGAATAATATCTTACATTTAAGTGGCTTACTTCTATTGTCGCTGCAGCTCGGCAGGATGATACTCGTAGATGTAGCTCTGCAAGATGATTTCCTTGGATGTAGCTCTGTGTGGTGCGATGATCACTAATTGGCAGAAGTGGCTTTTTTTCTGAGGTTTACCGCCGGATTGCGTACACTAAGCTTTTACCGTCTCGATCAACGCTCCCAAATTATTAATTGCAGGTTTTCTTGTTACTTCTGGTTTACGTACAATAGAGTTGACTTAGTGTTAGTTCAACTGCTAATTTTACCAAAAGAACTTACTAACCATTTATCGAATTGATATCCGTAGATACCATCCGGAGTTCGTATTTTCACTTTGTTCGGATTCCCGATTCGTCCAAGATAGGTCAGTTTGATTTTTTTTCTTTTTTAAACTATACCATGTCAATTCGCCGTAATGAATTAAGGTACTTTATTAATTACGTATGGTACAGTGATATACATATGTCAAGTGAATGAACGGAACTGTCGTACAGTGCCTATGCACTGCCTCCCATAACCCTGCTCATTAACATGAATACTGAAGGGGATAATGCCTTTGTTACAGCCTCTGTTACAATGCTAAGAAAATAAAATAGAAAAATTCATAAAAATGTCAGAAATGCGTTCAAACTGATATGCCCTACCATAAACTTAAAAAGAAAAAGGAGGAAAAATGAATTATCAGTCGCTATGACTCGAACATTCGCTCCCAAATAAAATCTGATTTCTTGTCAGGCACCAAAGGAACTCGGATTTTTGGTCAGGCTGGCGCCTTAGCCACTCTGTCACTGCTGCGGATATTCCTTTTGATGTATTTGTAACACAGAATCTTCTCTCTAAAACCATCTTCCCAGTGGTCACCGGGACGTTCTAAAGACGTCCTTAGAATATACATCTATGTCATATGATTTGATGTCTTTAAGACATCCTTTGGATCTTTTTATATCTTTGAAAGATCCTCAGGACGTCCTTGAGACGTCCGCCGAAATAAGTATGTAGGACAAGTTTAGGACTTGTTTGTCCACTGGGTTACAAAGTATTACACATGCTGGGTAATATAATTTCAGATGTACTTGTAACACATAGTCTTCTCCCTTAAACAAACTTACAAAGTATTACCCATGCCGCCAACTTTAAAAAAATCAAAGAGCCAAAAATTTCCAATATGCATTTCTGTTTTCACTTCCGATCCCAAAGTAATTTTTTCGATAGTTTATGGATTGGGTCCGCATGCGTGATCTTTTAAGGATTTACCTACGACTTTATACGTTTTATTTAAACATTCACATTTTGAAAGGCTATTTAATTCTAACTTTTTTCGAAAAATATTTAGAAAAAATTCCAGTCTCATGAAAAATGGACAAATACATGGCGGATTTTTACAGATAAAATAAATCATCTCAAAAATGATGAAAAAGAATACGTGTCTTCTTGCTAAGGAAATAAAAAAAAATTTCAGAAATGCTTTGAAAATGATATACCCTATTATAAGCTAAAAAAGAAGGGATAAAAGAAAAAAATTATTTCTCGATCACGAGGACTCGAACATGCGCTCCCAAGTCAAATCTAATATCTAGTCAGACACCAAAGGGAATCTTATTTGTAGTCAGGCGTTTTAGCCACTCGACTACTGCTGCGGACATTATTTCTGATGTATTTATAAAACACAATCTTCTGCTTAATCGCAACTTACATAGTATTACCCATGCCGCTAACTTGCAAAAAATCGAACGGCCAAAAATGTTCTTTTTGCATTTCTGCTATCACTTTCGATCCCAAAGTAATTTTTTCGATACTTTGTGCCACGTCTGTAAAGAGAATCGTTTTACGCTGCATGTAGATCAGGTTTTAGACATGTGATGAGCTCAGTTCTTCAAATCAATAATGCATGTATATTTTAAAGTATAACACAAACTATTCACACGACTGTAGAAAAATGGTAGGTATGAGTAGACTTGTTTAGGCACCAGAATTAAAAAGACGAGATGAAGATACCGACGGTTCTCAAATTTCTGACATGATCTTAAATTCGAAGTTATATTGAGGCGCAAGTCGAAATACGGAAGTGGTAGGATTCACTAATTAGAATTTAATATTACTGTAGTTAGTGGGGTCGATAGGCGACACCCTCTACTAAGGGCAGACAAAATTTCAGATGCTAGGTTTTTCCGGTAATAACCCTGGCAAATCAAAGAACTGAAAGGAGCCTCTACAAAGTACCCTCAAAGACCCCACTGAGTTCCCCTTCGGTTCCTTCTAAAAAAAACTCAAAAAAACAGCAAGATCAACATTTATATTGTTAAAATTCAGATTCTACGTTAAAATTTGCTTTATAAACTCATGGAGTAATTGTAATACTTTTTCTTGCAGCGTTAAAAACTTTAAAAAATAAAATACCTATCATTTACATGGGCCGAAGGCGGCTTCAAGTGCATCTTCTTTTAGTAGCAGTTAATTTGCGTTCTGTCGGTGAGTTTAAGAATTTTGTCAGGATGAGATTTATTGATCGTCAGGTTGAGATTTATTGAGTTTTATTGAAAATTCTTCTTTTTTGGTAGTAAACTGATCTTCTTGTTTAAAAATGGTATAAATAGTTTTACAGTTTTGTTGAAAATTCCTTTTTTTTTTTAAATTACTTTGGTAATGAAAAATGTACCTATTCCATTTTGTTCTAAAATTATTATTCTTTAAGTGAAAATTCAACCTTTTGTTAAAATGGTACTATTTTGTTAATGATTCGTTTTTTTCGTTGAAAAATAATCTAGTTTAGTTGAAAATTCAACTTTTGGTTTCAGAGTTCTTGTATTTTGTTGGAAAATTTAT
>NC_046657.1:107111046-107116215 GCF_010883055.1 Belonocnema kinseyi | reverse complement strand
TAACATTTCCGATGAAAACGCAGTTTCAATATTTCCTCAATCTAATCCATTATTACGTAATAATCAATACAATAAATTTGTTACTAATAATTTAATTGATCAAGACCAGCTTGACACATATTACTTTATATTAAAATTTAACAGACAAAAAGCTTTAAAAAATTATCATTTTGCTTAGTAATTAGAGACAAGTGAATTTGATTTAAAAAATGTTATTATTATCGAAGACATTTCTAGAAAAATCCAGTTAGGAAAAGTTGAATTTTCAATTTTCAATTTAATTTCATGTTTCAGAATTACTCATTTTTGTGGATTCATTTATGCTAATTAAAAGACTCATTTAACATATGATACCTGGGGATTTAAATACAAAAGTGATTCACTTTATCAATTAATTATATTTAAAAGCCAGTGGTTTGTAATTGGACAAATAAATATATAAATAAATAAATAACATAAATATTTCAATACAACAATAAATAAATAGAGCGTGTATTTACAATTTTGCATGTGCAAAATAATGTTTGAGTTAAATTCTTTGATTTTCCACTTTTTAAAATCAATTTTAGAATTTACAATAAATTGATCAATTGATTTATTATTTAATATTGCAGACATTGATACATTCCTACTTTTAAAACTCTTTGTTTTCTCTTAGAATTTCTGCCAATTTTTTCTTGGAACAATTTTGAACACTTTTTCTATCGATGCAAACAACTAGTTTCTGTTTCAAACTTTAGTCTACGATTTTGATAGCCTTTAATTTACAAAGAATATTTTCCAACAATTAATTTATTTTGAGACACAACTAAAAAAATACACATTTTTAAAGAATCGAAAAGGAATAACTAAAATCATAATTATGTAAAACCTGGAGTAGAAAACATGTAGAAATTAAAGAATTAATTATTAGTTGAAGATCACTGATTATTATTATTATTATATCTGTCTTTAATTTTTAGTTTTTTTTCAAATATGTAACTTATTATATAATTAATCAAGAGGAAAATATTTTTATTGAAATTAAACACATTTATACATTTTCTATTTGGTCGCTTCTTGAGGAAGGACAACTCTTTTTCTTAAACCTGGTAATTTTTCTTGAAAAATAATATCTTCTTGATCAAAATTTGGCATGTTTTCTTCAATGTTTAACTGTTTCTTTCTCAAAGACTCATTTATGAAATGGCAGACCGTATTTACGTAAACATCGCGATAAGTGGCGTAATGTTTCACGTGAGGAGAATTTGTGAAGAGGACCATTTGCACTTCAACTCCTCTTTCTGCTCTGCGACTTGCGAATTTTTCCACGTCCTGATAACAAATTTGCAAGTTTAGAAACATAAATTGATGGCCCAGATCAAATAATGGGTCGTGCGCTGAAAAACGCGAAAAAGTATTGTCCAAACTCCTTGTGACGGAACTTTTTTCCATTGAGATCTTTTTATTGCGATGTATATTTTTAATAATAAAATTGCCAAAAGTATGACAAAATGTCGGCAAATTCCATTATTTTTTTAAAACATAAATCGTCTCCATTCAGACAAATACTCTTGAAACTGTTTAAATTTTATTATTCATACGCAATGTACCCTAGAGATATCTTAAAAATACAGGAAAAAGTTTTAAATGCAAATTATTTAATAATAATTAATTGCAAATGGAGACCTGGCGGTAAGTAAGTTTTTTTAGCTTTGACGAAGAAAAGTATCATGTGAACTTTAAAGATGAAAAAACTTCCACTCAGACATTTGTTTCTCGTGCAGAAATTTCCTCATCTTTCCCTGTTTGAAGTTGGATTCTGATAGGACTCCTATCAGAATATCTAGTCTAAAAAAACTGGTTTGGCCCCTATCGGAATATCTAGTCTAGAAATAACTGATGGGTGCCCTGTCAGGTTCTAGTGAAGAATGCCATGAGTCGTACAGGTATGGAAAATCTGTCTGTGTCTAATGGGGCCCCGAACAGAGAACTCCTAAAATCTTATATTGCCTAAAATATAATTTTGAGGCTTTTGAAGAACTTATGTCAAGTACAACTGGCCAGTGCTGCTTTTTAAAGAAATAAATTCTGAATCCCATCTTTATGAAAGATTCGAAATGTTTAGAAAAAATTATATTTTAGGTTTAGGTTTAAATGCTCTTAAAAAATTAAATGTTCTGTCACTGTAAAAAGTTGTAAAGTAGTCTACAATGGGAAAACACGAAATATTATACGAATAAAAATTTCAGTAGATTATCTTGATTTATTTTTAAATGATTTTATGGATATTCATGTTAACAGTTTGTATATTTTACATTTAATGTTTAAGAATGATACATATGTATTCACTATAAACAGGACCATTAATATTTAAAGAGAAAATACTCGCAATTATTTAATATTTATTTTTTAAATACTTTTTTTGTCATATCGTTAGAGTATAACAGTAGTGGGTGTTAAAATTACCCAAAATATTTGAATGAAATTCCAATTTTTGAAAATAAAAATGATATTCGGATCGTATACAGTCATATGATGATGAACGGATAAAAGTACTGACTGCCAGTACCGTGTAGGAGTCCCGAAGGTAATTTTCTCTTTAATTGAATTGTAAGCGGGCTGATCCCACTGGAACCCTACTAGAAAATCTAGTATGGCCCCCGTGGCCTGAGCGTTACGTTCCAGATGGGGCCTCGGCTAGTTTCCCTCACTATAGCCCGACTAGAGCTAGGAAAATCTAGTCAGGGTCCCACTCGAGCACTTTCGAAATTTCTGCACGGGATTCTTGCTATTCGAGAAAGATTTCCGGAAATTTTTAGAATGATTCGTTGAAAATTGGCGGAAATATCCATTTTGCTTTTTTTATTGAATTAACAAATAGCTGGAAATAGGAAAATTTGTGTTTCGCAAGTTATTCATCACTTTATTTTGTTTCCTTTTTTTTAGTAATAAAGAATGTAAACAAACCCTCTAGTGTATTTGTATTCAATTTTTCACTTTGAAAACGGTTTAGTGTCTCAAATTGTTTCGGATTTTGCAGATCGCTCTCTTATTTATTAGATTAAATTGAATATTACATTTTTGTTCTGTTACTGTAAAACAATATAATTAGAAATTTCTAGTTATTTTTAAGTTTTTAAATGAGGTCAGAACTTCAAGTAGGCCGTAAAAGGCTTCAAGACGAAAGCATGTGGAAGAGAAATGTGACAAAAGAAAGCAGGAACAAGGTAATGGAATAATGGTATCTTAATTATATTTAAAATATTTAATTAAAAAAATGATTGGCATAATGGAATGTTGAATTATTCAATAAATTCAAAAATTTTGGTTAGGTGTATAAATTAATAGTGTATAATGCACCTAGGGGGAGAAGAGGGATTTTTTTCCGAGCGTATGTTTTCAGTACGAGTTGTAGGCAAGCCAATAATGTTTATAAATGAGATATTTTAAACTTAATAAAATATCATTATTCCATCAGCTCGTTCCTGCGCTCTTTTGTCACATTTTTTTCCACGTACTTTCGTCGCGAAGCCTTTTACGGCATACTGGAAGTTCTGACCTCATTAAAATACTTAAAAATAACTAGCTAATTATATTGTTTTACAGTAATAGAAGAAAAATATAATATTCAATTTAGTCTAATAGATCAGAGAGTGATCTGCAAAATACAAAACAATTTAAGGCACTGAACCGTTTTCACAGTGAAAAATTCAAAACAAATACACTAGACGGTTTGTTTACATTCTTTATTAATAAAAAGAAGGAAACAAAATAAAGTGTGGAACAACTTGCGATACACAAGGCAGTCGATTTTATATTAAATGGGGGAAAGAGCAGGCTTTTTTAATGTATAATTTTTGAAAATACGAGTCCTTTATAGGACACTGTATAGGCCAGAGTTCTAAGGTTTAAAAGCGCTTCAATCTGCTAACTATGCAATCGTAGACAACGTCGCGTGCTATCTTACAAAATTGATATTTCCGCCAATTTTCAATGAATCGATCTAAAAATTTTCGGAAATCTTCCTCCGACAGTAAGACACAAATGTCTCACTGGAAGTTGTTTCAACTTTAAAGTTCACTCGATACTTTTCTTCGCCGAAGCTAAAAAAAAAACGTGTTTACTGTCAAGTCTCCATTTTCAATTAATTATTATTAAACAATTTGCTTTTTTTACATTTTTATTCATTTTTTAGGCATTGCTAGGGTGTAATGCGTATATATACCAAATTTTAAACAGTTTCAAGAGTATTTGCCTGAGTGGAGACGATTTATGTTTTAAAAACATAAAAAAGTTCCGTCTTGTCATTCTCTACAAGCCCATATTTCTTATAATTTAATTTTTTGAAATTAAAAATTGGTACATCACAACCCGTTTGAACAATACTTTTTCGCGATTTCTAGCGCGCAAGCCATTCTTTGATCCGGGCTCTGAATTAGTTAATTTCCAGAGAAATTTATTAAAAAATGGTATGTACTTTATATCGTTACATAATTGTTAGATAACTGCCATATGAATGTCACATGTTGGCTATATAAAGGTTATGTTACGACTACGCAACACTTATATAACTGTAATGTCTCTAACTAAATTTGTATAAATAGAAAGTTACACTCAACTCCCGATATAAGAACGGTTGCGAGCATGTCTTGTAGTGGCCTTGATTCGAAATCGGGAGAATCTAAACGTGAACAGACCGGGCCGCGTGAACCATTTCTGTTGAGTTTTGGCGTATGACGCAACCTGATGTAACTTATGCGCTGAGTGTATGTAACTCATGCTGTTTGCCGCGCTTGACTGTGCGCCGCCTCTCTCTCACTCTCACGGTCCCGCGGCTCCCCTCATCACGAAACTGTCCAGGACATCAATTCTAGGAATATCGTAAACCGGGGGTTCTTATATCGGGAGTTAAGTGTAATTGGATTTAAAGATATATTTACAGCAGCTGATATCAAAGTGTCAGTGTTTGAATAAAGAAATAACTGAGGGCAAGAATAAGGTTCTTCAGCAAGGGAGGCAAGGCTCGCCATCATTTTTCCTTTTGCCACTGATGATTGGATGATAATCTGAAAATTATATTTTAAATATTTATTATTAGATATTACTTTCCTAACTTAAATTCGTGCAACGATATATTTTCAAATACTCGTCATCATTGTTTTTGAAAACCTGATTTGCTTTTCATTA
>NC_046657.1:107106558-107110946 GCF_010883055.1 Belonocnema kinseyi | reverse complement strand
GGAAATTTACATTTGAAAACACAAATCATTAGATTTTAAAGGCTTATAATATTTAACAGTTTCAGGTAGGTTTTTTAAAATGAAAATAATTATATTTTAAAAGTTCATAACATTTTAACAATAGTAGGTACCGTTTTTAGCATTTTACAGTAAAATAACTTTTTTTCAAGAAAAATCCTCGTAATTTCAACATTAATTTTAACAATAATGTATTATCTTAGTGTTTTAGGTCGGAAGTGGTATTTTCAATTTTTTAATTTTGTTTTTAAAAAATGTCAAATTTGAACAATTTTAGTTTACTAGCGTTTAACAGAAAAATATTGTTTTTAAACAAAAACATAATTGCTGTAACAAGGTTTATAATTATTTCATATAAATTACAGGCTATACTGACGTTTTTCAAAAGAAATCGGGTTTTAAAACAAAAATCATTAAGGTTTCAAAGGTTTTTAAGTTTCAATAATTTTAGGTTATGTTAGCCTTTCCCGAAAAAAAATATTTCAGATAAGATATCCAATCTTTTAAAAATTTGGTATTTCTTTTGCGTTTTTCGTCAGAAATGGGCATTTAAATTTAAAAACAAATATTTTTAGGGCAGTTGACAATTTTCAACAATTTTAAATTATCATCGCGTTTTACTCCAAAAATTTGTGTTTTAAAACAAAAATCTTTATAGTTTTAAGAAGGTTTCCAGTTTTTAAACAGTTTCAGGTTGTATTAAGATTTTCTACGGGAAATCGAAAAAAAAACATTAGATTTTAAAGGTTAATAATGGTTAACATTTTTAGGTTACATTAACATTGTACACCAAACCTAGCCTCCTGCCACGAAGAGTCGAAAATTGTTCATGTGCTGAAAACAGCCATGCGGCGGCGCCAATAGTAACTTTGTTATAGTTCTTTTGACGTTTATGTCTTTTTTTTCATTAAACGCATTTGCAAACTCTTAAAAATGTATCAAGAAAACGGTTTATTTAAATAATTATTGTGAAAATGATACGGTGGATTTTTCTAGTATTGTTTCGTTGTTATTATTTTTTATTGAATTATTTTCATTAATTATGCCGATGTGTATCGTTCCACGGAGAAATGGTTTAGATTTTATTTTAAAAGACTAATTTTAAGTTTTTAAGAGTTTAAAATGTGGGGTAAAAAAATACTGAAGACTTTGAGACAATTTTATTTAATATTTCAGGATTTATAACATTTTTTGGTGAACTGAATTTTTTCACAGTGGCAGGAAAATGAAAAAAGATCTTAAGATTTATGGGATATTTTTAAATTATTGTTTTGTAAGGAATTTCAAGAGAAAATTGAAAAAAAGGTCATAAAACATTTTGAATTATTTCCAAAAAATGTTTAAAAGTGTTTGAAAGACTTTAACCCTTAACTGACACTATGGGTAAAAAATACACCGACGAATATTTGAGCTCGAATTAACTGTACTAAATTCGAGAAAATGGACCACGTGTCGACTTTTACCCGTAATTGACATCACTATCTGAAGGTAAAGTGAGTTACCACAGAGCGGCAAAGGTCAGCATACGTTAGGCACCCGCTCAAAGTAGACCTTGTAAAACTGTGGGGTTTTATTTACCCGTTGTGCCGTCAGTGAGCAAAAAAAGTGATTTTCAACAAAAATATTTGCCATTGATATTAGTGATTTTCGCTCAATTTTCAATGTGAGTTTATCATCTAAAGTGAAATAATTTTTTTTTATTACCCGATGTGCCATGAGCACCGCGCAAGCCTTTGCAGCGACTGTGTAGGTTTGGAAAAGTAATTATAACTTTGAAAAACTGTTTTTTATGTTACTTTTGTATTATTTATTTTTTAATAACTATTTTTGTGTATTAAAATGAAAATAAATTGATTTGAACATGGAAAAATATGGTGTTTTATTTGACCATAAAATCGAGTTTTCATTTTGCAAAATAAATCTCTTTTTTGGAAGCATTAATTATGCAGTAATTTTTGTCTAAGTGTAATATCTCGAGAGTATAACTCTAAATTTTTAGTCAAAAATATTAAAAATTACGTGAATTATGAATTTTTTAATAAAAAAACTTACTTCTTGTCATTTTATTTCGGAATTTTTCTTTAACTAACTTAGATTAAACTAATGACTACAAAGCCGATGCCATTTTGAAACATATATCTTAAACTACATTAAATAATTTTTGTGGGCAAAAATATTCAATACCGGCTGCGCGGGACATGTTTGAAAACGTGGGGTCAAAACACCCGTTGTGCCATTTACGTAACAAAAAGGAGTTGTGCCAGTTAAGGGTTAAAGCAAAATTTTGCAACTTTGTCATATTACATAATTTTAGAAAAGATATGAATAAGTTTAAGAGATAAAATGAAAGACATTTTTTCAGGTTTCTATGAAAAATTAAAATAATTTTTTACTTCGTAAAATTAATTTGAATAGATATTTAAAAAGATTGTACAAGATTTAAAAAATATTCAAAGAAGAATCTGAAAGATTTTAAGGCAATTTTAAAAATTTTGCAGAATGAATAAAAAATTCACGAAAAATGTAAATAATTTTTAGATATTAGAAGGTTTATAAGGTCCGACAAATCACAAAAAAGAGAATTTTCCTTATATTCACGTGAAAATTAAAAAAAAGAACTTTAAGAGAAAATGAAAAAGGTTTTTAAACATAACAAAAGATTTCATTAAATTTCTAAAAAGAATATAGAAGATTTTAAAGCAAAATATGTCAATTTGGTAAGATTACAAAATAAAAACGAATAAAGATTCGAGTAAATTCAAGAAATATTTAGTTGAATTGAAGAGATTCAAAATGAGTTTTAAACTTTAAAAGATTTTTAGAAATGAAGATCTTTAAAAATTTCAAAACTAAACCTTAGGATCTTTAAAATAATTTCGAAAGTTTTCAAGACAATAAATGAATTTCCTTAACTGGGAAAATTTAGACGATTATAAGGTAACTTTTTAAAATTTTGAATGATATTTGAAAATATTGAGAAAAATTCGTGTCATTTAAAAATAATTTCAGGAATTTAAGACGTTTTAAATAGATTAGGAATATTTGAAAACTGGGGAACATTTTCGAAAATGTATTAAATATTTCTTGATTCCTTTCCGACTTCTAACAGTCTTAAACATCTTTTAAAATGGATTTATTATAACACTTA
The DNA here is from genome assembly GCF_010883055.1 of Belonocnema kinseyi. Taxonomy (NCBI): domain Eukaryota; kingdom Metazoa; phylum Arthropoda; class Insecta; order Hymenoptera; family Cynipidae; genus Belonocnema; species Belonocnema kinseyi. Next base: position 107,107,780 of record NC_046657.1, on the reverse strand, counting down.
GAATAATAATTTTTGATTAATTGGAGTGTTACCCAAGATAAAAAAATATTTTTTAATGGTCTTTCTTTAAGAGTGACTACACAAATGTTAAAATATTTTACCTTCGTTACAAAGTCTAATGGTTAAAAAATATCACATTTAAGAGTTCGCTACTTAATATATTTAAAAGTGTTTGAATATCTGGGACTAATACAAAATAACGAAGAAATGAATAACAAAACCGCAAATTAGCGAAAAAAATTACTGAAAATGTAAATTAACAAATTATAAATTGACCGAATTATAAAATTGCCTAATTATAAACTAAATGAATTGTTAAATTTCCATAAATTATTCTATTCCTGAAATTTAAGTTTGACAACATTAAAAATGGCCGAAAATATTTAATAAATTATTAATTGATGATCAGTTCAAATCTTTTCCTTATTTATAGTTTTATGAAAAGCTCATAAATTAACAATCAATTAACTATGTTCAACAGTTCCAAATTTTTGGAATAAAAAAATTCGTGGGAATTTGATCATTCAATTATTTTATAAGTCGGTCTCGAATTCGGTGAATTTTAGTTTCGAATATTTTTAAATTCGGTATTTTATTTTTTGTCAATTAAAAATCTGATCGCTACTTAAAATTTAGAAAATGTTGAAATTAGATAGTAATATATATTTTCGACAATTTTTTTCATTCATTTTTTGTACTCGTTATTTATTTTTGTATTATTTTTCATAAGTTCTGAATATCCATACAATTTTTTTGTTTGTTTGAATTATGTCAATGATGCTGCTTTTTCCTGCATTAAACAAAATAATAAGTAAGTACGGAAGTCTCATTTACTACCTGACCTTACACCATGAAAAAAAAAATTATTTTAAAGGGTAAAGTGGAAGCACCTTCCTGCCAAAAACTGGCATTTAAAAACAAAAATCATTTATGTTTAATCAAGATTTGAAATTTTGTCACAGTCTTTGATTATATTAACTTTTTTCACAGGAAACCGTTTTATAAAACAAAAATCATTATAATGAATTACATTTTGAACCTTTTAACAATTTGGTATTATGCTAGTGTTTTTTGGCGGAAATTGGTATTTTTTATTTAAAAAAATAGTTTTGAAAGAAAATTTATAATTTATATTTATAATACTTGGGCAATAATAGATTATGTGTATATTTTTCGTTGGAAATTGTTGTTATTTATTTATTAAAAAATGCACAGGTATTAT
>NC_046657.1:107104437-107106458 GCF_010883055.1 Belonocnema kinseyi | reverse complement strand
AATAATTTTGGACTTCGAACATCAATTTCCATCAATTATCGAGAACATTTTCCTTATTGCTTTTCTAATAGCTTCTAATAGTCTAATTTCAGTACTTTGTGTGTAAAACGATTTTTTTCTCATGCTCGGGTTCGAATAAGAAGACAAAACTATTTTAAAATTAGGCAATTTTCACTCCAAATAGATTTGATCCAAACAGGAATAGGCGCTAATTATCTAAAAAAGATGTCGTATTTTTAATTTTATCATTTCAAATCTAAAAACCGGATAAAATTGAAGAGCATGTGTATACATTTTTATCAGCGAAATTTGTGTATAAGAATATGCTTGCAGAAATTTGGATTGTATTATACATACTTCAAAAATCCAAATAACGGAGAGGAAAAATGTGATGAAAAAAGACATCGGAATATTGGTGACAGGATGGCCACCAATAATTGCACTGATTGCTCTGAATAATGACATCACTCTTCTCTCACCTGGTGCACTATCAAATATTACACCTTTCACCTGAAAAATATTTAAAACACTTTTTTAATTCAGTTTTTTTATATTTTCAAAAATAGTAAACAAATCCTTCAGTATTTACCAGTTTAATAATCTACTAACTGTTATGTGCATTATATATTTGCTACGGTAAAATTTTTGACTTCTTTGACCTCCCTTGACTTTTGAATTAAATACGAAAAACTTTCAATTCCTGATATTTGAGGCCGAAATAGACTGCCTTTGCAAGAAAATAGCTGAACTTTCAACCCAAAAAGTTTTTTTACCGAGACATGAATTTTCAAGCAAAAAATTAATTTTTAACCAAACAGTTGAATTAATAACAAAATAGGTGAACTTTTCAGTAAACGAGACTTTGCATTTGGAATGCCTAAATTAAACTTTATCAAAACGATCTCTTTTAGGTGGCAGTATTTATATGCGTCTTCATATTCTGAATTGTGTACTTAATTAAATATAGTTAAAGATTAAATTCCTCAAAGCGTTGTAGGCTTTGATGAAGACATTCTTATCGTGACATTCAGGCTGCGCGCTGGATTTTCGACAGACATTTGTAAACCGATTTTTATCAATCTTTTTACTCGTAACTTTCCTCGTTTTTCCACAAATTTTTTTGTTTTGTTTCTTTATTTTCAATGTTATTTTTCACGAATAAAACCAAAAGTACGCGTCCTATAACTAAGTGATTCTGAACGAAATTGTAGATCTTTTTTGGGATAACATTTCTTGTTAATTCACCTTTTTTCGTATCCTACATAGTTTGATCTCAAAATGGAATCTTGGATTTTTCATTATTTTTTGTGCACTCAAAATTTGAATTTTCGATTTTCCAAGAAAATTCAAAAATTTGTTATGATAATCTTGTAGGGCTTTCCAAAATCAATGTTTTTCTTGTCTTGAATTTTTTTCATACCGTGCGTTGTTTGGCCTAAAATTTTAATTTTCGATTAATTCTTAAAATTTTGAAAATACTATACAATGATAACTTTCTTTTTATCGAAAAAGTCATTAGGATAAATTGTTTATCTATTTCAATACCATAAATATCCGTACAATTAAAAAAAAGCCCTCTCAAAATTTTTCAAAAAGCGCTCACTTTTTAAACTCTTATCAAAAATGGCTAGTTAACTAAAAAGTTGAACTTTTAACAGACAAGAATAAATTTTAAAAAAAGGCGACATTTTAACAAAATATATGAATTTTTAACCAAATAGTTGAAGCTAATTGTTTAAATCGTTAGCAACCTTCTCTGATTTCTTCTCTATCTTCTTTGCATGTAATGCATATATTAATTATTCAGTGCAATGAAGTATGTATTCAAAATAAAATAAATTCTCTTCGGTATTTGGCATTCCAATAATGGTGCTAAGGTGCCAAGAATCGGTGTTCTTATCCTACAGGATAAAGTTTCAACCAAAAATAATACAGTTAAATTTTTAAATAAAAACTCTGATAAGAAAACTTTAAATAAAAAAAGAATTTTCAACAAAATTGTCTCATTCTGTTACTAAACT
>NC_046657.1:107098469-107104427 GCF_010883055.1 Belonocnema kinseyi | reverse complement strand
CCCCCTCAAACTGGTGATTTAGTTCATGGAAAGTACCACCAGGCCACTTTTTCTTTTCGGGCTACACCACTGCATGCAAAATTTATTTAATCGAGATTTAAGAATTAAATAAGTTATATTTTAGTCATGTAAAGTTTACGAAAATTACATAATCGAACTTTTTTTTGAATATGAAATTATACTTTAAAAATTATAAAAATACCTGAAAAGGTGATCCAGCTCGTTGCATTGCCACACTAACATATTCATAAAGAAAGGCCCCTCCGTTGCTGAATATGTGGAAGAAAATAGGATGCTCTCCAAGACTTTTGTCCATTATTACTTGAATTAATCTTTTTCCAATATAAGGCATTTTGTCCCTCCTTAAAAATAAACAATCCGCCGGTGCCGTGTAACGCAATGTGATACAACTGTAAAAAAATTGTCAAATAAATCTGCATAATCAATATATAACATTTACATTACCGACATGCAACAGTCATATAGAATTTATTTAATAATCGTACACACTCAACTCCCGATATAAGACTATTTTTCAGTCATGGCTTGCCTTGGCCTTAATCCTGAATCGGGGGAATCCATACGTAAACAGATAGGGCCGCTTCAATCATTTATGTTAGATTTGGACTATGAAGCAACCTGATGATACTAACGCGTTGAGAGTGCAGCCCTCGAACTGTTTGTCACGAAACTGTGGAGTCCGTCAGTTCTAGGAATCCCCTAAACCGGGTTGTCTTAAATCGGGAGTAGAGTGAGAATTTTATTTATTACGTAACATCTATTTAGTGCCCGTTCCAAAATTACGTCAGGCTACTTTGAAAACATTGAATGAAAACATTGAAAACATTTTCTACCCCTCCTCTTCTTCGTCACAAATCACCACAAAAAGCTTGAACCCCCCGACGTGACGATACCAATAGGAATATCCCCCCTAACTTTTAAGTCAAATGTTTTTTCTTTGACTTGATTTAATAGTTGCCTAAAATAAAACACCAAACATGCACAGTCGCTTAGCGCGCTGCTCGCGTGGCTCGCCGATTTGAGCGCGCTCGATAATATATTCACCTCGAGCTACGCGCTCGGTAGTTGTACTTCCCCACATTTTTGCACACAACTTTTAAAATTAAAAATCAAATCATTGACAGTTAAAATTTAGTGATTGTGAATTCTTTTTTTTAAAGCTCCTTCGGCCTTGCCGAATGATTTCTCATCACGTGTCTTGGAAGGAAAAAAAAGTTAAAAGCTAATGTTAAGATCTAATTTGCAAAACAATCGTCTTACTGCATTTTTCACGATAAAAATGAAAATTATTTATCACATCAAAAAATGGTCGATGGGAAATTGCATGAAATGGGTAAAAAGTTAGAATTTTCCTTTTTTTTTTAATTCAAAGCTTGTTATGACATTTGACAACAGTCTAATAAGGAATTAAAATATAATACCTTCTCTAATGACAATGCAGAAAGTTATTTTTACAAAGTAGTTCAACTTTCCACCAAGTAGTTGAATTTTCAATCAACAAGATTATTACCAAAAAAGATTAATTTACTACAGCATACATAAATTTAAAATCAAATATTTTCAGGATTAAATCTTTGACGCAAAAAACGAATTTTTAATAAAATAGTTTATTTTTCAACCAATAAAATTAATATTTATCAATGTAGTTAAACTTTCATCCAAGCAGTAAAATTTTCAACCAAAAAAGATCAATTCACAATGATCAATTTAATACAGTGAAACTCTTTTATAGCGCCGATGTTAGGGCTGACTGTGGGTGGGTACTAACTCATTATAGCCCGCTCCGCTTTTGTTCGTTCACGCCTAAGGGCTCGCTTGAGTGACAACCGCAAACTCCCGCTACCCGCACAGCTCCTATTAAACCCACCTGCGGCGCGGCGTCAATTATCAGAAGGGATATATAAGGGAGGGCTATTAAAAGGTTTCGCGTATTTGAATTTTCAACTGAAAACAATAAATTTTCAAGCAAAAGTAGAATTTTTAAAGAATTATTTGATATTTGAATTTTCAACTAAAAAATATCAATTTTTAACCAAAAAAGGAAAATTTTTAACAAAAAAATGTAATTGTTAACTATAAAGATGGAACTTCAACTGATAGAATTAATTTTTATCAAAGTTTCAAATAGAAGTTAAATTTCCAATCAAGAAGATTGATTTTCTAAAAAAAAGTTTTATTTACTACGAAATACATTCATTTTCAACGAATTTCAGCCAAAAATAAATTAGTTAAATTTTGAGTTAAGGCAATTAGTTTTTAACCAAAAAAGGAAGGGAATTTTGAACAAGACAGGTGAATCTTAAACAAAAACAAATATTTTTAACGAAGTAGTTAAATTTTCAACCCAGTATGTATTTAAGTTTTCAACTAAAAAATTACCAATTTCCAGAAAACAATGAATTAGTCGCCTTTTCAGTTAAAAAAATAAATTTCAAACCAAAAAAATTAATTTTCAACAACATATGTGGTTGAATCTTCAGCCACATAATCGAATTTTTAAGCAAAAAATTTGAATTCTAAACCAAAAATATAACAATAAGCTTTCCGATTAAAAAGAATTAAGTTTCAGCGAAAAATAGGTTTTTAATTCAGTTCTCATTTAACGAAAAAAAATGGGTAAAAGTGTAAGTTTTCTTAAAACAGAGAAAAAATAGGAATTCTTTAAAAAGGGATAAAGAGGCGAATAGGGGAAAGGGTGTGAAGTCACCCCGATCCCTCCGTTGCAAATCGCCTTAACATATGTCCCCCCCCCCCCCATTGGCAATACGATGATAAGCTAATGTTATTTAACTGTTATATAATATACGAATAACAATGATTTAAAATACATTTAACATCTATGTCAATCATGTAACATATAGGTAATATCTACATAAATGATACTCTGCAATTTGAAAACATCCAAATTTTGAAAACTACTATCACAGATTAGAAAAAAGTAAATGAAAATCATGAAAATGTAAAATATACACAATGAAAAATAGCAAATAAATATGAAATAGAGATAAAGAGACAACCTTTTTTCCTCATATATGGCGCTGTATTTGGCTAGGTACTTGTCTTGACATCCGGCCCAGCCGAGGAGGACGACCACCGGTCGCTTGTTCTCTTCGTAAACGAAGACGAAGTCATCGCGACGGTCCTGTTCGTCAGACGAGGAAGTGGTGATCGTCGCGTCTTTTGGGGACGCAGGAACTTCCGGAAACATTATATGATAATCCAATTCTTCCTGGTCCGCCATCCTCGCCTGGGCCACCTCACAATATCAAGGTCAAAAGTCGGCCAAAAGCTCAAAATTACCCTTGAGCTGTTCCAAGACTCGACTTCGCACTAAAAAAGTTTCGCGTCGACGTGCTGACCAACTTGAAACCAGGATCGATAACGACATCAGCGACTCGGACGACCTCGGCAAACCTTATGACGACTAAAGTTCACCCCTGAAATGTTTATTAAAATTTTAAAATATGTTGTAATTCGCCAACATTATTAACAATATTAATGCTGTTTTTATTTGTTTATTAACTTTTCTAATCCAGTAGGACGTACCTTTCGTAAAAAAATAATTAAGAATTTGTTTTTATCTTTGATGTGGGCTAAAATAAAATTATAATCCGAAATTAATTAAATACTTTTTCTAAATCAATTGCGCTTCAGGTAAAACTTCAAATTTCAACGTTTTTAAATAATTTCGATACTTTTTTTCTGAAGATTTGGAACGCTTTATAAATATGTGATTTAAATTTTGGCACTGTATTTTGTACGAAAATAGATTACGACAATTTAAAATTTGCTATCTTTAAATTAAACAAGTATTTCTTAAATTTAACTTTCATATAACAGTTATGAATTGGTTGCGTAAAAATTGTATAACAGTGTTATACAATTTATTATATATTACATAGAGAAATTGACAATTTTTTTCATCTTTTATACAATATACATGTCCCACTAAATTACGGGAAATCAAAGGATGTGGTTGAGGCCTGGCGGGCCTAGGCGGCGCCAAGGGTACATTTGTGGAGGCCTGGCCACGCCAGACCGTTGTGTAGTCACACGAAAAATTCTTCTATTTAGCATTAAAAGGACCATTTGAACGGTATAAGTAAATGAATTTTAAGACAGTATCAAAACCACTTAACGGCAACAATAAGTTATACAATTATATTTATGACTACCCGGGGCAAAATCCTAATACTCGGCATTCCTCCCTCTATGCTCTGTCACGAAAAATAGAGTTCTGCGCGAGGTTGGAGAGAGCTTTTCAGTCCTCGTTTTTCCTCGAAAATTGCGAATTCGGAAATAAGTAGGCTTCCGCGAGCATTAAAGAGGCTTTCGCGATATCCTAAAACCTCTTCCGTGCACTGTGAAACCGAGTTTGGCCGATGATTTTAGAGTACTGAGCGAGCACGTAGCGAGATTTCAAACAAATATTCAATGTTTCACAAGTGCTTGCTAAAGTGTATTTAATGCTCGCAGAAGCTTACTTATAGGCCGCGTAAAGCCCGCTGTCATTAATACTATGCATCGAGAACAAACGGAAATGCCAGAAAAGTTGTATATTGCATAATACTGGAATGAAATTAATATACAATTTTAATAACTCATCGTAGAATTTAGATTTGAAAAATGGAAAGTCGATAGTGAAGTTTGAAGTAAACTTGAAAAAACTCTTGCCAAGCAAAATAGAGATAAAAAAAATGAATACAAAACATCGAAACTGTATTTTTCGAATTTTTATTGTAAAAATTGTATTTAAGTTGTCCAATTCAGTTTTTGAAAATTCCAAATAACTTTTGAAATTTGTACACAGCTTAAGGAAAACTCTAAATGCAAAAAAAAAAGAATTAAAAACTAAAAAAAATCAAATGAAAAAGGCGTTTTCGAAGTTTAAATCATAAAACTCGTATTAAACTCACTGAATTTGGTTTTGAAAAATGCGAAGACTGCAGTGAAATTTAAACTAAACTTTTAAAAAACTGAGAACGTAAAACAGAAATATGAGCTTAAATACAGAAAATGTTCATTGTATTTAATTATAAAAATTATGCCCCAGGCATTGAATCCAATAAATCTGTAAAAAGACTTCAGAAATTTTTAATCTATATAGTATATATCAAAAACTGCCCCCCCCCCCCATTTAATTTCCCCACAAAATTCTCCTATTATCTATGCGCGGGCCCAAAGAAAATGCGTGAAAAATTTGCTCCCGGTTAGTGAAAAACTACGTTTGTGCCGTCCAAATGATATGTGTTCCAAATTTGGTGAAGATTTGTAAAAAACTTTCGATTTGCATAAGATTCATCCGTTTTCAGCCACTTGATTTGACATACGTATATAGACATAGAGTCAATTTTCTTTTGCATCACTTATTTAAAAAAAAGTGATTAGGAATTAGCGATTTGGGTTGCGACTGCTTGCATATAAATTCGTCTGTTGAGGCGCATCTTTTTTTCCTCTTTCCAAAATTTATAGGTTTTGTAGTTTTTGAGATAATTGGTAAAAAGTGGATTTTTTGAAAACGAAAAATTCCAATCTTTTTTCACTTCAACTCGGGCTAATTGAGCCAATTTTCATCATTTCCTGATTTCCCTAATACAAAGTACGTGTTTAAGTCTTCTGAAACTATCAAAGAAAGAAAAACGAGAATATTGTAATAAACAAAAAACTTATTAATTTTTTTTTGAGGCAATGCAAAAATTATGAATTTTAACCTTCAAGCGCCTCGTTTAGCGAACGAATTTTAAGCTACGGAAAGCTTTCAGTGAGAAAGTTGTTCATTAAGGTTCAAAGAAGTTTTCTGACAAGTTTTAGATCAATTGGATTAATAGTTCAAAGATTATGAATGTTTTAAAATCCAAGCGGTAATCTTGACGCTACCCAAAAACGTGCCTGGCCGGCTACGTACGCGCTGCAGCGAACGACGTGAAGGTCAAGTCA
>NC_046657.1:107096875-107098369 GCF_010883055.1 Belonocnema kinseyi | reverse complement strand
AGGAATGGCCTCGAACTGGAAACACATATTTAATCTCGCTTTGCAAATACATGGACAATAAAACCAAAAAATGAAACACTGTGTAGTTTTTATTTTGTCCCGAACCTGAGTCTGAAAATAATGTTATGCTGTTGAACTTGTCTTTAGCAAATTCTTTTAAAACCGCGTATTTGATAAAACTGTAAACAGAGTTAGCACCCTTCTTTACAATTCCCTCAAGAATAGGGAACATGTGACTCTGGTTCGTAGTATGTACATGTACGTTAAATAGAAAAAGCCATGCTAAATGTAGGTAAAACTGCGCGGACACGAATATTTTTGGTAGTGGCAAATTCTCTGCAAAATCAAATTCACAGCATAGACTATTATTTTCAGAGAGTATTTGCTTTTTTAACTTCAAAGAAATTTCAGCATTGTTTTTGTGATTAATTACTTCTTCGTTTACCTCTCCATTTTTCTCGTTTTTGTAGCAAGTATTGCACACGTCAGTTCTAGGTAATTTAAAATTGAAGCCAACATTTCGATTAAAATACTTAAAATAAACGGTTTGACTTATTGTCAATTTAGCCCCCGTTTTTTCATTATAATATTTTCCGAATAATTTGTGAAGTTCTACAAGATTTAATGAAAGATTATCAAAATATTTTAGGTTGGTGGAATTTCGTTTGTAATGTGAACTGTGATGTGGAATTGATTCGCAATGCTCTTCAATCATTTTTTTAAATTTTCTATTAATTTAAGACAACTTTCGCGTATTCCACCTGCCAAATTTTTTAAAGGCTGCTTATTTAAAATCTTTTTTTGAACATTTTTCAACTCTTCTTTTGCCTAAACATAGAAAAGCACAAAAAAATTTCTGACAAATCGGAACATTTTCTTCGTCAGTAGGAAATAAATATATCCAATGAATTAATCGTCCTAGTTTTCACCTGCATTCGGTTGGATAGGATCCTTGCATTTTAACAATCCTCTGAGAAACACATTTTGTTCATTATAGTGCCCGAGATTCCAAATATTTGTATGTACTTTTTCTTGTTGCACATTTGAAAACTTTTGGTTACATTTTTCTCCACAGCAGGATTTAGGTTTGAAAGATCTCTCTGGGATTAGAATATCTTCAGCAATACCGTCTTTTTTAGTTTTAGACTTTGTAATGTATTCTTTTCCCTAAAGAAATAACAAATAATGCTATTAACTTCGTTATTAAAAATTTAAAATAATTACTTTAGACTATCTACATATTATATATAGTTCAGTAAAACAATTATTTGAAACATCAAGAATAAAAAAAGTCATAAAATATCAAATTTATGATTAAAATTGATTTAAAAATTGTATTGACGGTTTCCAATCGTACCTGATTTCTGGAACATTTTTTCTTATTTTTAATCTACGAATCTTCATTTCTAGTTCTTTTTCTACCTTGTTTCATTTTAATATCTTTTTCTTTTTAATTAATATTCTCAAAAATATCTCAAAAATCTCAATAATCTC
>NC_046657.1:107085888-107096775 GCF_010883055.1 Belonocnema kinseyi | reverse complement strand
AAAAGCCAACTCTTGTGTAAAATTAATATCTTTTTGGATGAGCTCAACAGTTTTTAATTAAAAATTCAAACTTTTTTGTTGAAGATTTATCATTTTAGTTGAGAATGTAATTTTTTTCTTGGAAATTTGTTATTCTCTTTTTTTTTAGTTGAAAATTCAATTATTTTGATAGTAAGTTAATTTCTAACATTTTCAATTGGCAAACTAAAATTTTTATCTCTAAATAACAATGCAAAAATATTAACCTGGAACAGCTTAAAATGAAAACAATGTAACTTTTACTTTAAAGAGTTTTTAGTTAAAAATTAATTTAATCGTTAAATTTTTAATGTTACGAACTGAAATTTTTTTGAATTATTATCACTTTAAATCTTAAAAATAATAGCGTAATTTCTATTTTTTAACCAGAAATCTCTAAAATGTTAAACTCATCAAAATTTAAAGATGGTAATTTCGTATTTTAAAATAATTTAATTAAAAAAATTGTAAAATTAAAAGGTGTTAAAAGTTTGTTTTTTATACGTATGAAATATTGAGCGTTTAAATGAAACATTTCTGAATTAAAAATTTGTCAAGCTTCAGTTTTAAAAGTTTAAAATTCAAAAGATTTCCACCTCAAAAAAATCATTTTCAGATTTAAACTTCTGAATTTTCTAATTTCATCCTGAATTTTGAATGGGAACAGGACATTTTTCAAAGCAATTGTATGCATTTCTGAATTGGATCAGAGATTTTTTGAAAAAAAAATATAATTCAGATCTGTGACAAGCCATTATAAACAACTATTAAAAATTATACAAATTTGAACAGAGTGGTTCGAAATAGAAAGCCTTGAATTGTTAAAATTGTAATGAGCTAAATTTTAAGTTTGAACGCTACAATTTTAATTTAGAATAATATTCAAAATTAATTTAAAACTTGAAATTATTTGAAATAATTTGAAACACGATGTAGATTTTTGCACATTTTAAAAATAAAGCTTTTGAGAATTGTAAAATATTTAAAAAGAATAACAAAAATTGTTGTGATTGCTAAGAAAATTGAAAATGATTTTTTAGTTTGAAGAATTAATTTTAAGTGAGTATTTGAAAAGATTTTAAAAATTAAAAAAAAGGAATCAGGACGATTTTAAGGAAATTTTTTTAATTTGCAGTTTTTTTAATTTTAGGAAAAAATCTAATTAACAAAATAAATCAATTTTCAACCCAAAAGTTTACTTTTCAACAAAATAAATTAATTTTATATGAAATAATTGGTGTTTTAACTATTACAATGTATAGGATAAAGTTGCAACCAAAAATGAAATAGTACAATTTCCAGATAAAAACTATGCTAATAAATTGAATTGAACAAGAAAAAAAACAAATTTTCAACAAAATTGTTAAATTTTCAAGGGAAAAGTTGAATTTTTGACCAAAAAGATTAATGTACTTAAAAAAAACGATTTTCTAACTTAACCAATATATACGATTAATTTTTAATCAATCATATAGTAGTTACATTTTCAGATAAAGATACATAATTTTTAACAAAAAAAATTAATTTTAAACAAATTTGTTAAATTTTCAACCAATCAGATGAATTTTCGACCAAGAAAATTGATGATCTACAAAAAAAGACAAATCTTAATCAAAATACATGAATTTTTAAAGAAATTATTTAATTTTAGAGTAAGAAAAGACGAATTATTTACAAAAACTTGAATTTTTTAAGCGAAAAATATGAGTTTTCAATAAAAGAGTTAAACTTTCAACCAAATAGTTAAATTTTCAACCATAATTAAAAACCTTCTTAAAAAAACGTATTTTTTTTACAAAGTAGTTCAACTGTTAGTGAAAGAATCGACTTTTGAACCCAAGTAGATGTATAGTTGATATTTTAAGCAAACAATTGCATTTTTGACCAAAAATGATACATTTTCAAACAAAAAGATTAAATTTCTACTAAATAAGGTCAATTTCCAACAAAATACATGAACTTTCAACCCAATTATTTAAATTTTAAAAACAGAAAGAGTATTTCCACCCAAAAATTATGGTTTTAGTTTTTAACAATATAGTTGCATTTACAACAGAACGACTTACAACCAAAAAATATTTATAGTTGATAATTCAACCAAAAAATGTAATTTTTAATCAGAAAGTATAAATTTTCCATAAAACAATTTAATTTCTACAAAGACGACCTTTTAATAAAACACATGATTTCTTAACCAAAAATGGTATTGATTCATTGTCAGTTTCAAAAATGTATTTTTAACGAAAGAGATGAACCTTCAAATAAAAAAAAAATAAGAATTTTAAAAAAGCAGTTGAACTTTTGATAGAAAAGAGGACTTTTTTTACAAAATACTTACATTTTCAACAAAATAATTAATTTTTGAATCAAATAATTGAGTTTTTATCCAAACGAGATGAATTCCAAAATCGCCAATTTCTTTAATTTCTTTCAAATGCGGATTAAGATATAAATAAGACTATCATAATATAACATAATTATAATATTATCATTATTAATATACGTAGGATTAATATTTATATAATTTATATTTTATACATGAAATAACATAACCTCAACATATACGCATATCAAGAGGCCCGCGATCTATTCAAATCATGGGAATCGTCCGCATCGAAATCTGGAAATATTAAAATCCCAATTTCCTGAATTTATTTCAAAGCAGTTAGCTGTTAGCAGATAGATATATAAATAGAATCGCCGAAGTGCTCCGACCGGCAATCGTGCACCCTCGAGTTTTCAAATTCGGAAGAGGAGAAATGGGTTGCGCGCGCAACTCAGTCATTTACAGCGTCTCCTACTATATTCACACGGACATAGCCCTGTCATAGTATTGGACCGCATCTCGTTTCAGATCTGGGATCACTGGTACGTAGCCGGCCAGGCACGTTTTTGGGCAGCGTCAAGATTACCGCTTGCATATTAAAACATTCATAATTTTTGAGCTATTAATTCAATTGATCTAAAACTTTCAAGAAAACTTCTTTGTACCTTAATGAACAACTTTCTCACTGAAAGCTTTCCGCAGCTTAAAATGCGTTCGCTAAACGATGCGCTTGAAGGTTAAAATTTATGATTTTTGCATTGCCTCAAAAAAAAAATTAATAACTTTTTTTTGTTTATTACAATATTCTCATCTTTCTTTCTTAGATAGTTTCAGAAGACTTAAGCACGTCCTTTGTATTGAGGAAATCGGGAAATGATGAAAATTGGCTAAATTCGCGCGAGTGGAAGTCAAAAAAGATTAGAATTTTTCTTTTTCAAAAAATCTACTTTTTACCAATTATCTCAAAAACTACAAAACCTATAAATTTTTATAAAAGGAAAGAAAGATGCACCTTGAAATTCTCTACAAGTATCAGTCTTTAAAATTGAAATTAGAAAGATTTTTAAAATTGACACTCAGGACAATACTTCTCAGGCTGAATCTGGCCGTGTCCCCTTTTGGTCGCCAGCGGTTCAATTGAATTGTTATAAGGACAGCAGGGAAAACGAGATGATTGGCAAAGAAGCATTCCTTTACAAAGCCGCAGAGTAGGTGGCCGAGACCCTTCGCCAGGGATATGCAGTTACGCGTAACTGCATGTTTTTTACGTAAAATACCTGTGCATTATCCCACTTTTTTTAATTGCTGGTACTGGCATTTGTAAGAGTGCTTTTTAGTGTAATAATTGTGAAATATTGTTATTTTGGTTCCTTTAAACACTTGCAATTAAAATGGATTTTAATATAATTTTGTTAGGCATATCGGCAAAATATTGAAACCCAAGAAGTGTTTTTAATTTTCTATGATTTTTCATATTTATATATATTTTTCATTATTGTTATTTTGAAATATTGGTCGATGTAATACTTAGAAATACGTTGATGGTAAGTGTTTTTGATCAGTAGACAAAAACACTTAACATCCAGTAGACCAATAGACAAAAACATTTAGCAATCAAATATACACTGATAAACTAGCTTCATTATAATAAATTTATCTACCTATACGATTTTTTAAATTTATTTCAAGGAATGTTTGCAAATGGCAACAACTTTTAGAGCTAATGTTTGTGGAGAGAAACGGAAACCGCGGAACGTAAAGTCCTATATACACGTAATTTACATCCTGTAAGGAACTAGGTACCATGTAATTTCACCTTAGTATACCGCGACCACATTTTATATCAAGAACTTCCCAGCTATAAGTGCAGAGCGTTTCATGTACACGCTGAGTACCTAGAACACATGCTATCTGGGTGTCCCATCCAAGCATGAGGAACTGAGTATTTCTAAAGACATAATGCGGCACTAAGAGTCCTTTATTACCACACGTTGCGCACTTGACGCCTGACATTGTTCTCCAAGAATTCGAGAATCGATCTATATTCATGCGATGCTATCATTGGCTCGTAAGCTTAAAGCCATATCAGCGTGCCAAAAATATGCTAAGGCACTTGCGAAATGCATGCAGAAAGCTGATTCTTTGATTGCTTCGTGTCCTCAAGAAACACACGAGGGTTTCGCCGGCCTGTCATTGTGATTTCATCGTGCCCTGTGACCACCCATCTCACGGTCGCGAGACGTGGTCATAAGTGTGATTTACAAACGTTCTACTGGGAGCCGGTGTCCTTTTTCGATGACGGTTGATAACTGTACAATAGGACCGTATATTTCATAATAATATACGTTATGAAATATTATATTACCTCACTAGTAGTGTTAGGCACGTCTTTTCAAGCAGATCAATCTTTGCATGGCCAGTCGTAAAACCCTAGATTTTATGAGACTGCAAGGCCGCCTGAAAAGTGGGTCGTGATAGCATATCATTGTTATACATTTCTGTCAGAAACTTCTACTACATGTATTGGAAGTTTATTTCCGAAACGTAATGTAATGCTACAATCTATAATGTTGTAGTTTCCAAATGCTGGCATTGGTATGGTACTATACCTCACATGTATTAGAATTTTACAATACAAATCTAGTAACTCAGGACACTTGTTCAAGGCAAAAAAAAAAATATTCTGACGCAGCCAAAACTTTAGTTAATATATAATACATAATGCGCGTATTCATGGAATTCAAAGAATTTACAGAATTCAAGGAATTCGCAGAATTCTCAGAATGCAAGAAATTCAGGAAATTCATAAGATTAAAAGAATTCATGGAATTTGCGGAATTGGCGGAATTGAAAGAATGTAGAGAATTGAAAGAATTAAAAAAATTCACAGAATTTACGAAATTCGCAGAATTCAAGTAATTTACAAAATTCCGGGAATGCAAGGAATTCATGCCATTCACGGAATTCATGAAATTCACGACAGTTTTGCAATTCATATAATGAATTCACGGAATTTAATAAATTCATCGAATTCCATGAAATAACGGAATTCACGGATGCATGAAATTCATGGACATCAATGAATCCGTGAATTCCTCGAATTTCGTGAATTATTTTAATTCCGTAAATTGCATACATTTAGTGAATTCATATAATTCCATTAATTCCGCTAATATTATTATTTTCGTGAATTCCTCCAATATAATGAATTCCATGACTTAAGTTAACTTTATGAATTCCGTGAATTACAGATATTCTGCGAATTCCAGGCGTTAACTGAATTCCATATATAAATCTATGAATACTTGAATGCTATGGATGCCTTAAATTCTGTGAAATCCTTGAATTCCTTCAATTCTATGACTTCCTTCAATATTTATTAGCTCCTAGAATTCTATGCATTCCTTGATTTCTATGTATTCCTTGAATTTTATTAATTCATTCAATGCCGTCAATTCCACGAATTCCATCAATTTCTAGAATTCCTTCAATTCCATGAAATCTGAGAATTTCGTGAATACCTTGAATTCCTTTAATTCTTGAATTTCGTGAATACTATGCATTCCTAGAATTATATGCATTCCTTGAATTCCATGAACTCCTTCAGTGCCATGAATTTCACGGAGGTGTCAGAACAGTTTTTTTTATAACGAAAAATAGTTTTAAAAAATAACAAGACGTATAACGCCTGTTGGCGACTACACTTCCAACGCATCATCTGTGAGTAGTAGTCAACAGGCGTTATAGGTCTTATATTTTTTTAATCGCCTTGCCGTTGCAAGAAAAACTATTGCGATTACTCTGTAACATTCTAATGGGAATTTTAACGTAGAATCCGAATTTCACCAATTTAAAAGTTGATCTTGTTTTTTTTTTAGTTTTTTTTTGCATGATACGGAACGGATACTATGTAAAGGATACTTCCTTTTCGTTCACTCGGTCCGCTAGGCATTCCTTGAATTCCATTAATTCTGTTAATTCCCTGTGCACCATTTTCCTCTTAACGCTCTAACACATGTAGCTTGTAGTGTTCAAGTGTTGTAGAATATTAATAATAATATATATTATACAATATGTATATATATAATATATATAATAATAATAATAATAGATATTAAAATTATTTCCCGTTTATGAAAAACACTATTTTTTCACTGTTGAAACCAGAGAAAAAACAGAAGGTAAACTTTACATCGATTTCCGACGAAAGATTATTTGCAACAAAAATTAACTTCACAGGATAAACTTTACACAAATATCGGTTAAACTTTCTTTTGTTTTTCCATAACACATGTTTTTTGAAAGACGCGAAGTTGGCTAAGAAAAACTTTATCGCTCTACAAAATTTCCTGCAAAAAATTGTATTCTTAGTCTTCTCTGTGACCTTACGACTATATGCAGTGTAAATATAACCTGCATTCCATATACCGGTCAATAAGTCGCTGCTGTTTCCTTTCGTACATTGTTTTCTGCATTTTAACCACCTTTTTAAATGACAAATGGTATTTTTTCTACCTTTTTATGCAATAATTCAGCACCTGGCACATTATTTTCATTCACTTTTACATTCAAATTTCGGACGTTCGTATTCCGAATTGGCAGTTTTTACATGAACAGATCATATTAAATCGTGCTTTCCCTTGTAGCATTTAATTATACGACCTTACAAACATCTAGAAGGCGGTAACGAATCATGATTCACAAGAACGATATCACTGATCACAAGATTTAGCTCCCCAGTGGGCACGAAATTTGGCGACGTCTTTACGACATTGTTACGACATCTTTTCGACACCTTTACGACATCCTATGTCCATGCCGTTTCGGTGTCTTTGCGATATCGTAAAGACATCGTCAGATCATACGACTCATTTACAATATCGTAAAGACACCTTAACAACATGGACATAGGATGTCGTAAAGTTGTCGTAAAGATGTAACGATTTCGACGTTGCCAAATTTTGTGCCCAATGGGTCTTTGCTGAACCATTTGTAGCGTTTTTATAAAGACTGTAAATAATCAACAGCCCATCTTCTCCAGTAAATCTCTGAAATATTTTGTACTAACTGCCATCGATCTAAACGATTTCCTGCAATTGAAAATTATTCAATTTATCGACATCGCCTATTTCGAAGCTATTTTTGGTTTCCTTATTATTTAAATGAACGTTTGAAGTCACGTGATTTCTCAGTTTGAGTGTGTGATGATAGCCTTGTCGCTTGAGAAAAACAGTGTGCGAGCAGCAGTGAATCGCGACATATCGTTGTCCGATCTTTTCATATCAGTAAAGTGATTAACTCATGCTTAATTATTTAAAATAGTAACATTATATAAGCTGTGCAGTACGGATCTGTTGTCTAAAACTTATTTAGTTTAAATTAAGATAACACATGATCATTTTATATTTTCCAAACTATTTTTTTTTACTTATAACTTTCATGAATTTTGCCATTTTTGTAATAATTAAACTGCTATTATCGAATACGGAAATTGTGTGTAAACAAAAGATAACAATGTCTTCCAACTATAATTTAAATTAAATAAGGTTTACATAACAAAATTTTTAACTTTTTAAAAATCAATTTTAATTTAGCCGAATCCAAAAAATTAATATTTTTTATTGAATGAAGAATTCCTCTATTTAGCAGGAATATTTGTTATTTTTAAGTTTTGATGATTTTTTGTTACCTTGAATACGACACAAAAATAATTTCAGGGTGGCCGTTTTAATCGAGGAAAAAAATTCCCAGTCATTTTCCGATTCACAAAAATATGTCACGGTTAAAAAAATTAGAAATGGTTTCATTTTAAGTAGATTAATACATACAAATAATCGGAGAAAAAAAATTATAGATGCAGTACATTCATAAGCTTCTAATAATTTTAGGAATAAAATGACTTTTGAGTCTTGCAATATTATTTCAAAATTAAAAACACTTTTTTCAAATTAAAATTTGTTTAATAGTTTTATGAGTGATTTGATTTGTCTGTCAGCCTAATGTTAGTAGTTTATCAAAGTTGCAAATTCCTATCTACATTTGCATAAATAAAATTGATTATGGGCACCAATGTTTTGAACTTTTTAAATATTATTGAATTTCAAAATAATTGTTAGCGGCGAAGAGAACCAACTTCATACCATGACAACTTGTCGATTATTATATTTAATAAGACACTTATGCCGTAAAAGGTAAATTAATTTAGACCAATATATTAATTTTCATACTATGTGTGCAATTTCTATTGTATCAAGTCTACAGTTCTTATGTTGAAAAAACTGATGTATATTAAATATAGAAATTACTGTTAGCGTAATTACGTAACTTTACAATTAGAATATGAAAACTAAATATCTTTAGAACAAGAATTGGTATATTCAATAGCAAAGATTGATATTTTATGTATTAAAACGCAGAATAAGAAAAATTGATAATGACATATTCAAATAATATAAAAGTAATTATAGGAATTAATAGATTGAGGTACAAAAGTTAATATAAATATTCTACAAATTAATATAGTCAAAGAGAAAGTGAAAGGAAATAAGAGATATTTTTATTTTCTATGATAGACGCTAACAGAAATTGTAATCTTCAGTTGAGGAAATTGCAAAACACTATATCAAAAAATCCGAATAGCTCCGATAATCTCCCGAGGTTAGCCGAATTCGCCGATTGTACCTCATAGCCGAGCGCTCACGATGTGGATCGGAGAACTTCGTGTTTCCCGCTAAACTGGTCAAGATTCATGTATGGACAAGTATTTTCCAGTGTTTTGTTTTTAAGGCTAGAGTGGTATTAATTGGCTAAAGTATACATTTTTTATGATAGTTAACTTACAAATTATAAAAGTTATTAGTTTAAAATATCAAGGATTTTACCACTCAGGTTTTTGAGCGTCAGATTAAAAAGCATTTCTAAAGATTCTAGAAGGTTTCAATATATTCTAAAGATTTTAAAATATGTAAAAGGATTTTTGAAATTTTTACAAAGATTTATGAACGTTTTATAAAGATTTTATGGATTTGAACAATGGGAAAGAGGCGTGTACATTAGGGTGGTCCAAAATCATACCTGTTGAAATTTTTTTTTATTAGAGAGCATGCCACCCCCCTCCCCCCATTTCGTGTGGTTGGCGAAAAAAAATTCCCTCCAAGTTTGAGCCAAATCGGTTAATATTAAGACCTTCCACAAAGGCCCTGAAAATCCGATAAGATTAACATGAGGAAATTTTTGTTTTCGGAACAATGGGATTCAGGTTTCTGGATTTAAACTTAGCTTGCGGGAGATATTACGAATTTGTTAAGGAGTCTCTAATCAATAATTTCAATTAAATTACTTTCAATTTTGATGCCCCCCCCCCCTTGTGAAGCCCCAAAAATCCCCCAAAAAACTGAAATTGACGTTTTTGCAAAAATTTACACATAAATGCTCTGTTTTTCCCTTTTTTGCATTAATTATTTTTGTTTGTCAAGTGGAATGTTTTTAAGTATTTTTCAACTAATTAACAATGGTTTAAATAATTTACTTTTGTTTAAATAATTTTTTTTGCCATCACTCATTGAAAGGTAGATTTTTTGTGTTTGATTGAACAATTGGACATTTTTAGGAATAATAATCTTTGTTTCAAGCATTTAGTATTTGTTTAAACAATTAATTATTATTTAATTGTAACTTTTTCTTTAAAATAGGTATAAACTCTAGTATAAAAAATAGTTAGCTTTTCTGCTTATTATTGAATATTTGCGCCATTTAGATACTAGTAGCTCGTTTTGAAATAAATTATTATTTGTTTAAATAAATTTTGTTTGTTTATACAATTTTTTTCGAAAATAAATTTTTGAAATTTCTGTTTTTTGCAATTGATATGGCAATTTTTCATTTTTGAGAACTAAATTTTGTATTTTAATTTCCAGTGACGTTCAAAAAATACAAATATTTCTAATTCCTTTGAGAATACTAAGAGCTATTCTGCGGGATCAACATAAACCAGAATAAAAAACTTACTTTGAGCTTTCAGAGGACAAACGAGTGTGTCTACGTGGGTGATTTAAAGGAAAAAATGATAAAAATAATTCCAGAACGACAAAATTGAATGGAATTTTTATAGAATGAGGTCTTACTAAAAAAATAAACTTTTCATGACCAATGTAAAACATTATAAGAATAAATATTAGTTATTGAATGTATTTTCTGAACGTTTAAATACTTAACAATAAGAGATATACTTAATTGAATTGAGACAAAAAACAGATTTTTGAATTACAATTCCCAATAAAATCTTACATTAATATTTAGTAAATTTATGAAACAATACGTAATGGTTTAGAAAAAAATTTTTGCTCTTTACAATAACAAATTACCACAATAATTGCAGAAAAAAATCTAACTAAATTTTTTTTAACTAGAGTTTTATACCTGCTTTTAAGGAAAAAATACAATTAAATAATAATAAATTGTTGAAACGAATACTAAATGCTTGAAACAAAGATCATTATCCCTAAAAATGACAAATTGTCCAATCAAACATAAAAAATCTGCCT
>NC_046657.1:107078170-107085788 GCF_010883055.1 Belonocnema kinseyi | reverse complement strand
TTGCACCCGCTTCCAGCGAAATCGCGGTAAAATTTCAGCCACAACCACGTTTCACAACCGTGAGATAGGTGGTTACAGTCTGTAAAGGAATCAATACGACGAACCAGCAAAAGCCTCGTGCACCCTAAGAACACGGAGCGACCCAAGGACAAACGCCTTCCGCATTTTTCCCGCAAGTGTTCTAGAATATTGTTGACACGCAGGGATGCTTTTTAGGCCATTAGCAAGTGAAAGTTTGGCACCTCCAAAAGCGCCGATGATAAGGACGATCAGTTTAACAGAATATTCCGGGTACAATCGCTGCAACTCCCTTATAAGGTCTCGATACCTCTCTTTCTTTTCATTCTCCTTGGTTATGATGTTTTTGTCAGCTGGTGCCGAAAATTCGATAACGAACATGGTTCGCTTCTCGAAGTCAAGAAGAACCATGTCAGGCCTCGAGTGAGCAACAGAAACAATTGTCGAGAATATAAAGTTCCAGTATATGCGGCACTTCCCATTCTCGACAATTGACTCAATTAGGAGCATTTAGAGGAGCGATATTAAGGTTAATGCCATATGAGTGACAGAGATGGTAATAAAGCACTCTTAGTGCCGCATTGTGCCTTTGAATGTAGGTCGTTCCCGCGTGAGTTGGACAACTAGATAGTATGTGAGCTAAATGATCGGGGTGTGCAAGGCACGCCCTGCAGCTATCATCGGGAATGTCTTGGCTCAAAAGGTGGCGACGGTATGTTAAGGTAGAAATGACACCGTCTTGGCATGCAAAAATGAAACCCTCTGTACCAGACTTCAATCCGGACGATTTAAAGCAAGCAAACGTTAGCTCGCAAGACATTGACTGATCCTTCACATTTCTATGGAAGATACCGTGCATCCTCTTATCGAGGAGCTGTTCACGACAGTTTTTCTCTTGTGCTTTCTTAATCCTTGACGGCGTGAGATGTACAGTCGCGGAACGGAAGACTTAAGATGCATGCTTTTGTTCATGTGCATAACCTTTCTTGTCCCGACATCAAGAGATTTGAGCTCGTTCTTCGTCCATGGAACTACTCCAAATGAATAGAGTAGTACCGGGACGGCAGGCATGTTCGTTGCAGATACTTTGTTCCTCGCCGACAATTCGGAAGACCAAATTTGTCGGATGAGACGTTTGTATTTGCTTCGGAGAGTATCCTTTATAGATGTCACATCCTGAATGCGGCTCTGTGGCACGCCCAGGTATGCATAAGTCTCTCCAGCGCAAAGGTGTCGTATGGCGCTTCTATCAATGAGCTCAGGATCTTCAGGGATGCTATTAAGTTTTCCTCGCTTCAAATAAACCTTGGCGCATTTGTCTAACCCAAATTCCATTCCAATTTCCTTAGTATATCGTTCTACAATCCCCAGAGCTAGATGCAGTTGCTCTATTCTTCGCCATACTCGTGTGAAAAAATATGCCAATACACTTGCGAGATGGATACAGAAAGCGATCATCCTTGTATCGCTTCGTGCCCTCAAGTCACACGAGGGTTTCGCCGATCTGTCATTATGATTTCATCGTGCCCTGTGACCACTCATCTCACGGTCATGAGACGTGGTCGTAAGTTTGATAATTCATGTTTATACTGGGAGCCGGTATCATTTGTAGATGATAGTTGCTCCCAGTACGGAGGTTGTTTAACATATATTTTAAATTGCATGTGTGGCGCGCGCGTGTGTGTGTGTGTGAAATTTGAGGTGAAAATAATGAATTCTCGTACACTAAAATTTTGGTAACAAATAAAATTTCGCATCCGAACAAACTTCATCTTTTCGGATTACATTTCGCTTAGCGATTTTTTAACTTTTCCAATTGTCATTATGATTATACTGTCATTTTTAAGGTTTAACTTACAAATAAGTTAAATTATTAATCTATTGAAGTTAATTTATTCAACTTTGAAAGTTGTTACTTTGCAAGAACATTGTAAACTGGTGAACAGTTAAAATAAAAATTATTTAATTTTAAAACAAAAGCAGTTTAAAATTTAAATAAAATAGAATTCAAATAAATGTAGAATTTCTTTAACTTATAATTCATATACAATTTTCATTTATTCAAAGAGAATGCTTTTGGATAAATTATAACGTATTAGGTTAATAAAAAGTTAATACAATTAGTGAAAAAATGATTATATATACAGTGTTGTCCGAAAAAAATGACCAGGCGGTTCTTTCATAGAAACTTTGACTTAAGATGGAAACTTAGAGAATAAGCTATACTCGTAGATGTGGCCTCTAACTTAGGAAATTGAATTCTTCATAAATACTTTAAAACTACCCAAATTATCTTGAAACTTACAAAAAATGTCTGCATGTTTACCAGAAAATTTAAAAAAGTTATTGCAAACTAAAAAAACTGCAAAAACTTGTAAAATGATCTTTTAGTATCGAAAAATCAAACAAAACATAAAATACGAGTTGAATCCTTATGATTATTTCATTTAATAAAAGAAAGAAAAAACAAAATGAGCTTTACACAGTAGTAATAATCATTCCTCAGAACCCACCTTAACTTTAACCAAGTTTTGTGGCAAAATAAATTTTGTTTCTTTACATATATCTAACATTTATCGATAGGCCAAAACCTACACTGAGAAAAAATGTGCATTAAATCAAGTAGACTAATTTACTTGGCTGATTCTACTTGAAAGAAGCAATTATTTTCTTTTTACAAGGGACCGATTTTCTTGAATAAAGAAAATAATAGAATCAGGACAACTATTTGAATCAAGAATATATTTACTCTAAGCAAAAAAATATTGAGTTAGTTTGCTCCATTATACTTATTTGCGTGAAGTTTAATAATATATTGAATTGAAAATATTATATTCTCATGATAAGTAACTAAAACTCTAACAAAATGTTTCTTGATCCAAGTAAATTCATATACTTATTTTGACCACTATTTTAATTGAAACAATGTTCATGTTCTCGAGACGAGAAAATTAATATATTCAGGGAAGAAATAATTTCGCTCAGAATAATGCTTGACTATTTTCCTTCAAATAATTATTAGTTTGAAACGAAATTCAGATATACTTCGAAGGTACCTACGATATTAAGATAGAAACACATCAGTTTTTTCAACATAAGAACTGTAGACTTGATACAATAGAAAATGCACACATAGTATGAAAATTAATATATTGGTCTAAATTAATTTACCTTTTATTGGTGCGCATAATCAATTTTATTTATGCAAATGTAGATAGGAATTTGCAACTTTGATAAACTGCTAACTTTAGGCTGACACACAAATCAAATCACTCATAAAACTATTAAAAAATTATAAGTTTATCGCTTTGCGGGCACATTCTCATCGCGCGCTAAGCGCGCGGCTCGCCCAATTGGGCGCGACTGTTGGTTCTCGCGATTCGCGCTCAATAATGTATTTACTTCGCGCTACGTGCTCGATCTTTGCGCATAGACTTTTTAAAACTAAAGTTGAAAGCATGGACAACAGTAATTTGGTGATTGTGAATTCTCTTTTGTTAAAGCTCTTTCGGATTTAACGGACATATTCTCATCACGTATCTCGTGCTTCGCACTCGACTTTATCCTTGAAATTTTATATCATTCCCATAAATTGTTCAACTTTTTGAATAGTTTAAAGATCCGTACAGAACATTTTTGAACTTAAAAAAGTGGTCTCAAAAATATTTAAAATGCGCTCACTTTTTGAATTTTATATCCAAAATAGCTGGCTAACGAACTTGACCTTTAATTTATGACACTAAAACTGCCGTTCAAACTAAAAAGATACATAAGTGACATTTTCATAAAAATGAGTTTTTGGTATCGTTGGATTCATAATAGAAAGCTGCATCTAACAGTGTCAATAAAATCTATTAATTATTAATATTTATTGCAAAAAACGATTGTTTATAGATGAGAAGAGTCGAAAAAGTTGAAAAATACAACAGAAAAGATACACAAAGCACTTTGCGTGTCCTAAAAGTTGTACAAGGAAGGCAATATGTCATAAGCATACACATGAAAAAGAACCTAAAGATTCACTAAATACACAGTGTCCCTTACGTATGTTTTGATGTTGTATTTTAAGGCTGTGCTGGAGCTCTTCGACAAAGGCATCGTCCGCAAGTAACTTTGTGTTCTTTTTGCCTTGTATTTTTGACATTTCGCGACTAGTAAAACATCGCAATTACATTTTCTAATAGAAATTGTTTTAAAAATCCATTTTTTATTGCAAAATATGAAAAAGCACATTATTTTTACCCAAATAACATATCTTAATTATCTAAAATTTTATTCGGTATTAAAGTTCTTTTTTGGGCAAGAATTTTTTCACGATTTTCTCAGTTCGAGTCAGGTTGGATTTATGTATCTTTTTAGTTTGTACGGCAGAAAAGAGTCTACCAGAGGCTAATCTAATAGAATGATTTTTTCAAAATTTATTGTGATCACAGACAGATAGGCATACATACATACAGACAGACCGTCAGATAGACACATTCGTAAAAACCTATTTTTCGGATTCAGGGGGTCTTAAATCGTGGACATTTGACAAACATTGGGGGGGGGGGTCAGTTTTTACACAAGTCTAATTACTTCTCTGATGAGAATGTAAAAAAAACATTAATAAAATTTGTTTTGCTCTACTTTCGGTGAAAAAGTGTTATATATTTATTTTTTCTTAGCTTGTGTCGTGTGTCGAAAAATTTAGTTCTTGTATTTTCAATGTTTTTTTATACATAAAATAAAAACTACGTGCCCTATAAAAAAGTGATTAATGACAAATTCGTAGATATTTTTTTTTAGTTCATAATGTTTGTCTTATAATTTTTTCCCTATCTTGCATAGTTTGACCGCAAAATGCAATTTTTTATTATTTTTTGTGTGCTCAAAATTTTAATTTTCAATTTTTCGAAAAAATCAAAAAGTTGCTATGATAATCTTTAGGGCTATCGAAAATTAACATTTTTCTATTCAAGTACTATGAACAAGTGTACTGAGAAGTTTTGAATCATGAAAAAATGTGGACTCAACAATTTTTAAAATAGGGTCACAGACATATAGACAGACAAATTTGTAAAAACCTGTTTTTCGGATTCAGGGGGTTTCAAAACGTAGGCCTTTTGACAAAAACTGGGGGGGGGGGGTCAAATTTTACACAAATTTAAAACCTTTTCTGATGAGAATGTAAAAATGCTTTATTTGTCATGAATATTTTTTTAATAGATCTGTTTTTGGGTTTAATCGAAAAAAAGCATTAGAAACATAAAAAATTTAAATTTTTGAAGCCCTACACACGAGACGAAAAAGAAATAGAAAGACAAAAGTTGTGATAAGAATGTGCCCACGCAGCGGGAAGATTTTTTTACTGTTAGTGGCGTTTTTCACGATTAAAGCCAAAACTACGCATTCTGTCAAAAAGTAGTTGATAACAAATTTGTAGATTTTTTTCAAATGCACAATTTTTGTGTACTCATTTTTTACCGTATTTTGCATAGTTTGGCCGAAAAATGTAATTTTTTGATATTTCATTATTTTGTATACTGTCAAAATTTGAGTTTTTGATTTTTCAATAAAATTACAAAATGTGTTATTATATTCTTGTAGGGAATTTAAAAAGCAACATTTTTGTTCTCTAAATTTTTTTTCATATCGTGCGTTATTTGCCTTAAAATGTTCATTTTCAAGTGTTTTTTGGAATTTTGTAATTACTTTTTTTTGTAATTAATTTTGTAATTACTCTAGTAATTTTTGATTTTATCAAAAAAGTCATTAGGATAAATTGTTCGAATTTTTGAATACTATGAATAACCGTTCAGAAAATTTTAGAATTTGGAAAAAAATGGTGTCAAAAATATTCAAAATGTGCCCACTTTTTGAATTTTTATCCAAAATGTCCGGCTAACGAATTCAAACTTTAGGACACTAAACGAGTGTACCAAAGGCCAATCTAATAGATTATTTTTTTCAAAAGTTATCATGTTCACAGACAAACATGCATAGGCAGACAGACATACATCCCTGAAAACCTGTTTTTCGGATTCATGGGGTCTCAAAACGTAGACATTTGACCAAAACTGGGAGTGGGGGGGGGGGGGGTCAAATTTTACACAAATCTAAGACCTTCTCTGATATATATATATATATATATATATAGTTTATATATAGTGTGAATATTATATATAATACTTCACACTCTATGTATAAACTATACATAATATTTCCGCCTGGGTTAGCAACAGATTGCCACTTATTATTTATCTCTGTTTCCGTATCATACGTTTTCAAATTCATAACTTCGCAGTTGTGCTCATGTTCATGTACGTAGAAGTCGAAAATAAGAATTTAATGTCTTGAATGTACGATTGCTAGAAACTGATTTAAGCTATCAATTATTTAATAAAATGTATAATTATTGTTATTATCACTTAGCTACATAGAACAATAATGAACGTTATATACAAAAAGTCGACGCACAAAAATATGTCTCAGGTAGAAATGTACCGAAAAGACTTTTTCTAGAATAAATCACTGAAAAGGGCCCATATATGGAGCCAAAACCTCTGATGGACATATAAAATCTTCTTCAACATTTACGGACCCCAAAGCCACAAAACGAAAAAACTAATATTTTACTGAGGGTCGCAAAACGCCACGAACAATTTATTTTGAAATCCTCTGAATCCCTCAAATATTGCAGACTTCATTTCTGGAATATTTTTCGGTTCACCAAAATTTTTCACTGTAATTGAAAACCGACATATTTAAGTGTTAAATGTTTCTGTGACTTAACCATAGACACAATGTGCGATCTGAAATAAATTCGGTCAAAAGAATCCAATTACAATTTGGGAAAATTTCACAACAATGATTCACTGTAGTCAGGAAAATTCCGAATCAGAATATGATTCATAAGGCATTGCCATAAATATATTTTCATAACGTAATGATAACATAGAGTGGATTTCATACTGCCTTTAAATTAAATTCTTAATACTGAGTAAATGGCCCTTTCATTGCTTACTAGAACAATTTTCAGTGCGATATTTCTCTGTCTTTCTCTTACAAGTACACTTTCTATAGTATACACCTTCTCTCTAATGTATAGAATTCCTGAAAATCAAACCAAGAATCCAACGACCAAATTTGGACAACCATCATAAAATGTTCCTATTGTAATTTAAAAAAAAAAGAACTTTTTTGCAAATTACAGTAGGAACATTTTACAGAGGTTTTCCAAATTTTGTCTTTAAATTCTTGGTTTTATTCACAGGAATTTTATACACGAACTTGATTATTGGACGTTAAATAGGATTTTAAATCTTATGCTAATCTAATCTAAATTTCTTAGATTTTAATAAGTTCTCTCTCTATTCGCGTCTGCCTTTTGTGCGGCGATTCGTAATTGCTCTAAAAGGCTTGTCTTCAATATCCCCACTACCCATGTAGAAATTGCTCTATTTTGTCTCATTTAAAAAGTGGCACTGGCAAGGCCCAGACCAGTTTTTCTCTTTTTAATCAAAATAATTAAATTATTAAAAAAATAAAAAAAATATTTGAAATAAAAAAATGGCTCCCATATATGAATAATATATAAAAAAAAATTGTGTAGAGTTTTGCG
>NC_046657.1:107063754-107078070 GCF_010883055.1 Belonocnema kinseyi | reverse complement strand
TAAAAGTATTATTTTCAGCAAATAGTTTTTGATAATTATTTTGTACGCTGACAGCTGAAATATAATTAATATGAAAATAAAAAATATTTTAGGCCTAGGTCGAATACGTGCTAAGAGACATCGTGCAAGACAAGAACTTAATTTCTTTTCATTACGTTCATAAAAATAAAAATTTATTTATTTATATCTCAAAAAATTGTGCTCGCCCAAGAAGAATTTGAAATATATTATTTGTAATTCTATAATATTTACTAGACATATGCATTGCGCAATTTTTCTTTTTTTGCTAAAGTTTTTCAAAATTTGGAAACTTAATTAAAATATGTTGCAAAAAAGATGTATTCAGTGAATTTTTTAGATTTCAGAACATTAACTTAAACATAATTTGCCCCTATCCAACATTTTTTGTAGAAACTATTCAAGACGCTGAACAAAAAATACGATTGTTGAATTTAAAGAATCGTCGACAAAGTTGCCTTTATAGGAAAGATTCCGAGTATACATCTATTATGAGAAGACGAAATAGATTGAAAATAAATCTAGGCAAAAGGATTAGGTCTTGACTCAAGATGTAATGTCAAATGTGCCAAAATTAAATACTGAAATATTTTTGAAGGCTTGATAGTCAATTCCATATTCAATTATTAAAAATTTATTTCTAAGTGAATGCCATACATGTCAATTTTAAACTTATTAATAATTTTTGATACAGCTTAAATTTGACAAAAAGCGAATTTTCTTTTTGTAATAAATTTAAAAGTTTAATAAAGTTATCAAGTTTTTGAATAATTTAAAATGTTACAATTTAAAGTAATTTCTAAAATTTTACTTGTCTGAAAAACGGGTTTTTTGCAGCATCAAAGACTGAAAAATTATAATATAATATGTTTTTTAGTAGCATTATACTAAATAAAATAAAGTTTGTTTTCTAAAAGTAGTATTTGTTTATTACTATTATAATTTGAAATAGTAGGGCATAGCTCAGAAGAACTGGACAGGCCCTGGCAAGTTAGCCCTAAGTAGAGCAAAAGTCTGCAAAAGCGTTACGCGCCATGTATGGCTCTTGTCAGTTGTCCCGAACAGGGCCACGCCAAAACTAGGGAAAACTGGTCAGTGCCTTGCCAGGCCCACGTTTACATTTCTACACGCGTACTGACAGGCTAAGCAGTGCATCTACAATGCCTAATTATGTTCTCCCCCCCCCCTCTCTCTGCACTCTATTACTATGCGATCTCCGTAAAAAATGATTTTTTATTAGAGTACTGGTTTTCGATAAATACATACTTGGATTCAATACGAAATACCTAGAATCAATGAAGCAGCTATCCAGAGATGTTATCTAAGAGTTGAGCAATTATTGAAAAATTCATTGAACTTGTCATAAACAAATGAGTGCATAAAAATTGATTCAGAGTGGTTAGCAGTAATTTGTTAATTGATTCGTATTAAATTTAAACAATTTATTGTAAAAAACCTATTTTTTAAATTTAAATAATGAAAGATAGTGAGAATTTATTATTTAATAAACAAATTTTATAAACTATAATTTACAGCGGGTATGTATGATGAAATAAATCAAGTTTCTTCTAATGAATCGGCCAAAAATTAGACGAGAATGTCACTTACTTATTAGATTTAGCCATTCAAAGACAATTGATTATTGCTTAAACAAATTAAACCAACAAATGCACTGTCTTGTCATTTTTTAATGTAAAAACTTGATTCTTTCATCGCACTGAATGTATAAATAACTATTTCACAGACCTTTAGGGGGCTTACATGACAATTAACGATTTTCGTTGTTAACAACAATTGTTTAAGCAAATTTTTATGATCTTATACATTTTTCATAAATAAATGGCGTTTCTATAAGGTATTAGCATTCTGTTAGTTAAAAATGGCTCAGTGTTACCGGCTGATAATAATGGATAATCATTTTTAAACATCTTTGTTATCAACGGAGATATTAGAGCAACTTTGAAATAAGCTGACGAGAACCTCTTTGAAATTATCCTATTTTGTATTTTCGACATTTTAATCTGAAATAATTTAATTTCGATATTCTTTCATTTGACAAAAAATTGTTTAATTTTGAACGCTTTAACTTATAAATTATAAAATTTCAACTCATCTCTAATGTGAAATTCTTAAATATTCAACATTTTAGTCTTCCATTTTTAGTGCTTTCATTTATAAATGAGACAAGTTCAATCCTCCTTTTCATCCTATTCGAAATATTTTTCTTTTTTCAAAATTTTGCCTAATATAAAATTGTTTGATTTATAACGTTTTCAACTCAGAATTATTCAATCTAATTTTGGATATTCCAAGCGTTTTTAATTCGGACTGATTTTTAAAGTTAGTAATTTCCAAAATGCCTGTCTCCCCAAATTACTAGCAGTTGATTCGAAAAAAAATCCACAATAATTCTTACCTTAAAAAAATATTTTTGTTTGTTTGAGAATTTTAGAGAAGAGTGAGGAAAAATTAATTTTCCAGACAACTTGTATAAATATTTAACTTCAAATTTATGTTGTATAATTTTCGTATCAGAAAGAGAGTGTAAATTCGTTTCTTGTGCATAATTTTTTCTGTAGTAAAAAAATGTATTGCCAATCAAAGTGAATATTGGGAAATCTATTGCGGAAAGTACAAACATGAGTCAGAATATTAAACTGAGAATTTGCTTGATTAGCTGAACCAGTCTTAGGAATTACAATTTTTAGTTCGCTCGTAAGTTTGAGCGAGTCTTTGAGTTTTTGATATTTTGTATTTAAATACGCAACTTCTCAATCATCTACAAATTTTAATTCGAAAAAATGCACTAATATCAATTATAGTGACTGGATTATTAATAATAAAAAGATAATAAATAAAATATATAATTAAAATTTTTAATTAAAAATAGTTCTTATATGTTTGTGGAAAAATGCGAAGTCATTCTTTCGGTTTCAGTCGTGATGTAATGAATAACGATTAACGTTTACTCAGTTGCTATCTGAGTCATTTTGCTCAATTCCGGTTGTGACGTCACATTCACAAGATATATTTTTCCAGATTGCACGCAGTTTATTCCATAAAAAACCCACAATTCTGATTTCGAAATAGACAGTAATTTCTGAAAAATGTAAATTTTCGATATTTAAAATTGCCAAAAAAATACCGAAAACGTTCATAAACGAATGTTTCTTTAAATTAAAAATTTCCAAAACAATAACACAATTAGGTCATGTTTAATTTTTTCTATATGAAAATTATGTTTCACCTTGCATTCGCACATCAAAATTTAAAAGATATTAATCAATCTTTTTGTTCATTGTTTCAGGATTTTAAAGTCGGTTTTTGAAATGTCGGTCTTTCCATAACTTCAAGAACTATTTGTTGGTAAATGTATGTCAAACCAATTAAATTATCAAATATAAAACATAATTTTTAATAATCTATACGGTTATTAAATCAAGGTGTCACAGTTTTCAATACAATATTTTTCGTTATTTGAAATATTGTTGAAGCAAATAAAAAATAATGCAGTTTTTTTTTCATTCATTTTTCATTCTATTGAAAACAAGAAACTTATATTTCTGTATTGAACGGTTGAAGGTTCAATTTAAATAAAAGGGGAATTGTCAAGGTCAAAAACAGAGTAACTGAAATATGCATTCACTTTCGAATCGCTAAAATTGATACATAAACATAAAAAAATATGATTTGGTACTTGTTATCTCGCGAACAGTAAAAAATGGAAGGTCATCAATTTTTATCGTTTTCATGATATGACAGTTTAGAAGCTTTGAAAGCCAGTAGGTGTGATTTTATTATTTATTTAAAAAATTTTTAAAACATTAATTAAACGACATACTTTTTATGTAAAAAAATTATCATAAAATTGTTAAGAATATACTGATTACGTGATGGTACCTTCATGTTCTAAAATTAAAATTTATTTAATTATTTTTAATTATTAAATCATTCATTTTTGTAAATATTGAGCTTTAAATTTATTGATTATAATTTTAATTTTAGAATAAGAAGAAATTAGTATCTTGTAGATAATTTTTCCTGTATTAAACAAAATCTATCATCGATGAGAGTGCATAATGGGAAATTTGTTAAAGAAAGTACAAAACTGAATTATGCAATTTTTAGAATTTTTATCTGATAATATTTAATTTTAAAGATTTTGAAATTGTTCTATTTTCGAGATTTTAATCTGAACTTATTCAATTTAGAGATTCTACAATTAAGCATAAAAGACAATCGAATACAAGTTCAACTTCTTTCTAATGAAATTATCCAATTTTTAGAATTTTAAAGTTTTTAATTTTGAACGGTGAAAATGACAGTTTTTTTTTCTTTACACAGAAATCTCGTTTTTTTTAAATGTATCCCATCAAATTGAATGTCACTTAATACTGCATGATATTATACTTTTTTATTTTTAATTAGTTTAATTTTTGGGGCCTTGAAACTAAACTTTTTTGCTTCAAAGTCTCTATTAAATCTTTCGAAATTGCATCATTTCAGTTCGAAAGTCTAACTTTGAAAATTAAAATTCTAACAACTTTGAAAATTGCCTGGGTTTTTAAATTCTACGAAAGAATAGAATATCAAGTTGAAATATTGAAAATTTCAAACTTAACTTAAAACAAATTCTGAATTAAAAGGCTTAAATGAAGTGCTAACAATAAAGGATTTAAAATTAAAACTTAAAGAATTGTGTTGTTTAAATGTAAAATAGATAAAAATATCTGAAATTGATAACACAATAATTAAATAATTCTGTTTTTATTTCACCAAGTAAAATTTAAATGGTTAAATAAAGTTCGGATTTGTTCAATTTTTAACGTTTCATACTAGAAATTTAAAAAAATTGTAATGTTTCTTTTATCAAATTTTTACTTCATTTTATCGTTTAATTAGAAAGATTCAATTTTGAAGTTTTTAATTGCAATAGTCTCCCTTCGGAATAGTGAAACTGACGGTGTATTTACGTGTTATCTATCTTAGAAAAATTTGACTAGTCACTTTTACTATTAACTAATAATTTCTTATGCAATAAAATTTTTGAATCTTAAAAATTTCAGAAGCTTTCACTATGAAACATTCAATTTAGTTCTTAATTTTAAATTATTCAATTTTAAACGCTTTTAATTAGAAATATACAAGATAAATTCTTTTGAATTCTCCAATTTTAAAAATTGTAATTTGAAAACATTCCATTTTTAGCGAAAATCTTCTACCAAATTTGTATCTATTCTTCATAATTTCTAATCAAATATTTTTAAAGTTTAGATGATTCATTTTTTAAAACCTTTAACTATTTCTTAAAGAAATAGTCCTTACAATCTTTCCGTTTATATCTATATTTTTTCTACAATCTTATCCTTTCTATATATACAATTATTTACAACTATTTACATAAAGTGTTATATCTAGTTTCTTATTTCTATTCCCTGCCCTAACGCAATTTAGGACTTATTAGCAAAATAGTGAGCAATCGAACGAAAGCGAGAGTGCAAGCGAGAGAGAGAGCATGAGAATGCAAACGCATCTTAGTCTACTTAACTTTTACCTTACCATTCCTTACAATTTTTACGCTTCTAATCTAAGCGACTTCCATTTTCTTTTTCTTTCACTTTTTTATACCTCCATTTAACTTCTTTCAAGTGCATTCTTTCATTCTCTCTCACTCGCTCCTCAAGCACCCTCCAACTCCTTCATCCATTCTTCTCCTAATCCATCTTCCCCTAAAATCTTAACCACATTTTCTTGCCAGCTTCCTTATCTTCCATTCCTCTCCTACATCCTTCCCATACATGCTCCCATGTTTCCTCCTCCTATTCACATATTCTACACTTTCTGTTCTCTTCTTTTTCCCAGTACATCCCCTCCCTACCTCGTTTCCCAATCTAAATCTTGCTATTCTGGTCCACCTTCTCTCTCCCCATCCCTTTTCTAAATACTTTGTCACCGCTTCCTTTTTTATCATCTTATACCATTTATTGTATTTTGATTCCTCAATCGCCCCCCCCCCCCATCTTTCTATTAATTGTCTTTCCCTCTCCCTTTTTTCCAATTCTTCATAGTTTACTTCAGTCCCGTCTATTATTTCTCTATCATTAAGGAACTCCCTCCTTTCTTCTTCCCATCTCGTTAATTCGATCGCCCTCCCTCTCCTCTCTTCTACCTCCATCAAACACTTTCTCGCCAACTCTTTTCTCTACTTTTTTAATTCCTTTCTGACCTCATTTTTTTCTCTTTGCAGTCCTCATCCCACCCACATCTATTGCCCCTTTTACTAACTTCATTTTCGTTTGTGCACTCTAATCCTATTTTTATTTCTCCTATCATTTTTCCCACCTCCTCGTCCACATTTCCCTCTCCCATTTTGATATTTCTTATCTTTGCTCTAAACTTTTCTTTTCCTACCCTTGACCAATCCCCTTTTCCTACACTTTTTACATTTGCTCCCCTTTTACTCATATTGCTATTGCTTGTTTGTCCCTCTAATGTCACTATTAAGGGAAAGTGATCCACATCAATATATTCACCTACCTCTAGTTTCTTAACCTTCTCTCTTAACTCATCATCCACTATCACATAACCAATACCGTTCGTCTTTCACTTCCTGAGCGTCTATATTCTCCTTTTTCATCCCCTTCTATATTTCGTTTAAGATATACCATCCGAACTCCTCCAAGCCCTTCAACAACTTTTTTCCCTCCCCATTTAGTACCTTATCTTTGGATTTTCTTCCTCTATTTTCTCCCCATTCCCTTCCTCCTTTGTCTCTTGTTATCGCATTGAAATCCCCACCTATTATCAGTCACTTAATACTGCATGATATTATACTTTTTTATTTTTAATTAGTTTAATTTTTGAGGCCTTGAAACTAAACTTTTTTGCTTCAAAGTCTTTATTCCCCATTGTGTCAAATTTCTCATAAACTCCCTATCCTTTCCCTTCAATCCTGCTATATTCCAGTAACAAATCTTCCATTCTTCCCTACTTTCGTTTCTCATATTTTTTTCCTTCTTACTATTTCTTATTTTCGTATCTTCCGTTCCTTCCTCTTCTAGTTTCTTTGCACCTCATTTCTTACTATCTGTTCCCTTCCTTCATCCCAATCCCACCATACTCCATCTATCTGTATTCTCCCACACTTAACCCATGTTCTCTTCCCTTTTTTCCCTCTTCCGCTATTTTCCTTAATTTATACTGCATCTTCCTTT
Source organism: Belonocnema kinseyi (assembly GCF_010883055.1). Lineage (NCBI taxonomy): Eukaryota > Metazoa > Arthropoda > Insecta > Hymenoptera > Cynipidae > Belonocnema > Belonocnema kinseyi. Next base: position 107,070,838 of record NC_046657.1, on the reverse strand, counting down.
CTACCCATGTCAAATCATCCTCTATTCTCTCTGAACTACCATATAATAACCTCTTTTTTGTCATCACCTCTCTCTTATGTTCCCATTTCTTTAGTTTCACCAGTACCATTATCTCCCCTCTTCGCTCTTCCCTTCCTACATTTCGCATTTCCTCTATCTCTTACCTTAGCATAAATCCTTTTTAGTACTTCGTCAACCTCTTCTTTTAGCTCCTTCCCCTCTAATCTTATAACCTTTATCACTATGTTTAATTTTCTTTCTTCCCTCTCTTTCCTTTCTATTCTTTGTTCTATTTTTCTCAGCCTTTCCATCCCCTTATTCCCACTCTCGCTCCGACCACAATCCCCGTTCGAGTTTAGAGTTGAGTATGAAATTTTCAATATTTCGGAAAATTGTCGAATAAAAAATAACTCATTTTTTAAATCCTATATTTAAGAAAGTTTAAAAATAAAAAACGTTTAAAATTAAAACCCAATAATTTAGAAAATTTTAATCTAAATTTTTTAACTTAAAACTGCCAAAGATTTAATAGTGAAAATGTCCGGCTATTTTGTATGCCTAAATTTGAAATTACAGCATTGTAAAATTCGAAATTGGAAACCTCCAAAAATTAAGAAATTTCAATCCAAATATTTTCAGATTTTAGCTTTTGAAGCAAAAAACTTTAGTTTCAAGGCCTCAAAAATCAAACTAATTACAAATAAAAAAAGTAAAATATAAGGTAGTATTAAGTGACATTCAATTTTATTCGATAAATTTTTCCATACCAAAAAAAAAACGAGATTTCTGTGTAAAGAAAAAAAACACTGTCATTTTCACTGTTCAAAATTTAAAAATTCGACAATTTCATTAGAGAGAGGTTGAACTTGTATTCGATTGCATTTTATGGTTACTTGTAGAATCTCTGTATTGAATAAGTTCAGATTAAAATGTCGAAAATAGAACAATTTTAAAACCTTAACAATTAAATATTATCAGATAAAAATTTAAAAAATTGCATAATCTGAAACTTAAATTAATTGAAATGTATATTACTTTAAACTAAAAGTGTTTAAATATTGCATCACTTTATATTTGATTAAAAAACATAATATTGTTTTCCCCAAAGAAATAATTGAAAATATCAACAGATAGAACAAAATTGTAATCCTATACAACTGATTCCGTTAACGAAGCAAATTCTTAATTTAAAATTATGACTCATGTTGGTACTTTCTATAACAGATTTCCCATGATTCACTCTCATCGATAACACAGGCCCACAAAAAAAAACAAAAGCGTCTGTGCAATTGACCAGACCTATATATTCTTATGTATTTTTCGACGCTGCATCCGAATTTGCAATAAAAAAGTAGGGTCCAGCTACTTTTTTATGGGGTTTTTTATGGGTTTACTGAAAATTTAACTATTTGTTTGAAAAATTATATAATTTTGTTATTATGTATTCAAATCTCTTAAAAAAATCATGTTTTTTGGCTTAAAAGTTCAACCTCTTTGTTGAATATGAGTTGCAAATTTGTCTTTATTGCTTGATAATCCATCATTCTTGTTTAAAAGTTCACCTTTTTAGTTGAAAATTCATGTGCTTTGTAGAAAATTCGTCTTTTTTGGTAGACAGTTCATCCTCTTGATTAACAATTTATGTTCTTAGTTTAAGAGTCGTCTATTATATTGAAAAATCATCACTTTTGCTATAAAATTAATCTTTTTTGTAAAAATTGGAACTGCTTTGTTAAAAATTTAATTTATTTGGTTGAAAATTCAACATGTCATTTGAAAATAATAAATTTTTGTTTATAAACAGAAACATCTGTTAAAAATCCCTCTTTTTTTGTTCTATAATTAATAGTTCTTTGATAAAAAGGTTTGATTATTGTATTTTTTGACAATTTTTAAATTATTTAAATTCGAAAATTTTATATTAATGGGGAATTTTCTTGTACCGATATTTTATAATTCGGCCATTTTCTGCCAGGAATTGGTATAAAATTACTGAGTTATAACAAATTCGAACCAGAAAATTCAAAAATTTAAACAATTACATTTTTCAAATTAATTAAATTATTACAATTAAAATTATATTACAATTATATTTTTTATTTATAAGACAAAATTTAATTATCTATATTCGGCGATTTTCTTTCGGGAATTTTATTATTCACGAATTTTACAGTGTCGGTTAATTTATTTGTCGGGATTTTTCACTCGTCCCACAATATTGCCAAATTGGGAAATTCCCGAATTGTTTTCAAACAAAAATTTTCATCCTGAAATATATATTTTTTAACTACTGTTGTTTTAAATTCAAGAAATAACTTTAAAAACTTTAAACATGACAAAAACTTTTATTTGATACAAATATTCAATTATTGAATTTTTATCAAATTTATTAAATTGTTTAAATTGTATAAATTCGGGAATTTTCAAATTTGGTAATGCTATCAATTGCTGGGAATTTTATTATTCGTGAATTTTCAAATTTTGCGGGATTTTTCAGACGTCCCTTAAAAATTTGGTTAATGTCAACTACTTAAAAATTTTAATCGTACAATTTTAGGCGATCTTATTCAGAAATTATACAATTTTACATCCTTTTCGTTCAATTCGAAATATTTTCCTTTGTTGAAAATTACTAGTGTTAAATGGTTTGATTTAGAACCTTTTCAATGCAAAATGATTAATTATTAATGATAATTTCTTACTGCTAGTAAAAAAGAAATAAATTAAAAAGGTGCTTTGATCAATAAGAAATTATAATTACCTCCGGTCAAACTAAATCAACTCAATTACTAAATAACCCAAAATAAAACTGAATAAAAAAATTTCTCCATTAAAAAAGTCTTCGGTTCTTCTATACTTCAGTATTTGTTGTAGATTGTTGAAATAAACTTTGCCACCTCACTACAAAACAATTACATCGACAATCACTTTTTCCCCGTAATTATTGTCTTGATTGTCTTAGTCAGCTGACGGCTTTCGTGACCCTTCGGGTATTTCCGGAGCTGTTCGCGCTCAGAACACTATAGTTTCTGCTACACGCCGCCGCGCCCCGGTTTCAAAAGGCGTCGCGACGCACTGTAGTTATACCAGTCTTGCAGTCTGCTTCATATCATCGTCGAGCATTGTGTTCGGACGTCCAATTTTTTTGCGAAAAAAGTCGAAAAGCAAGTGAAAATGGTTCTCGAAGTTAAAGATGCGGTAAGTGCGAATCTAAATTATAAAAAGGAGCAAAGTGTACAGTTTTTAGTGCTTTGGAAATGGTTAATTTCTTGGATTACTATATTTTTATTAGCGATTTGCCGCTAACCTTGAGAGGGAAAGTACGTTGTACACGGCATCGTGGCAACCTTAAGATGTTCGATTTCTCCTTTAATAAGTCATTAATTTTTCCAGTTTCGAATCTGATACCGGGTTTTCCAGGATATCTTAACGAATTATTTGTGGAAATAGTTTTAAAGAGAAAGTGATTTATCATACCAGGAATACTCGTGACCTAATTTTTTGTGGTTATGTACGTTATTGATAATTTACATAATTTAGAATTCTGGTCATTTAGATGATGAGATAAGTAACATGCGAGGGAAATATAATCAGGATAAATCGATACTTTGTGTGAAAGCTTTTACTTATTCAGAGTTTAATATTTGTTTTTGGCGGCGTTACCAAGTGCAAAGTGCACATTTTTCTGGAGAAAGTGTATTGACTAGCGTTGTAATTTCTTTTCAGTATGGAATTCCGATCAAATCTTCCCGAGATTTATTTTATTTTTTTAGAATTTCAATATTTTCAAATGAAATTTGTTTAGAGTTTTCATTTCAAAGAATTTAAGTTCTAAGTTCGAAAATTTAGGAAAGCTCTTTTCGATGTTTGCTTGAGATAGTTTATAATATTCTAAGGTTAGATCGAATTTGAAAGTGTTCGAAATTTAGGGGCGCAAATGGAGAAAAAAATATTATAGAAAATTTTAATATTAGAATTTAATCCAAGTTTAAGAATAAAGAATACGGTAATTCCCTAAAGGGCAGGGAATTACCATAAAGAATTATAATTTAGGCTAAAGTCTATGTTATAATTCTTTACGAAAATCCCCCCACAAGAAAAGGGAATTTCTGTAAAGAAATATAATTTTCACTTCAGAATATGGAATTTTTGTAAAGAATTGTAAGCTCTTGAAAGTGAGGAAATTTCCATGAAGGATGATAATTTTTACTTTGGATTTTCGTTTAATTTTCAAAATTAAAAGTGGAAATGACGTCGAATTTATTTTTAATCTTCAAGAAACTTGACTAAATAAGAAATTTTGTACAATAACAATTATAAATTGTGGGATATGAGATTTCACTTAAAAAAATTAAATTAAATTATCCAGTTTGTAATTTTTAATTATTTAATTTTGAACGCTTTTAAATATAATTAATACAATATCAATTCTCTTGAAATTTAAAATTTTCAAAATTCGAATTGGATAGTATTCCATTTTTAACGCTTTGAAACTGTCCTATTTTCGAAAACCTTCCACTTCAAAAATGTTCTATTTCCAATTTTTAAGCCTACATTTTAATTTAAAGAATTCTACCATGCAGTTTTAAAGATTTAAACAATTAAAAATTAGAAGCATGTAAAATCGAAGATTTTTTATGGCAAACATCTTTAGTTTATCAACTGTGAACATAAATTAATTGATGATTTTTTTAATTGAACTGTGCTTTAAGATTTAAAAATTGTTTTATTTGACGTTTTTAATTAAGAAACAACAATTATTTAATATTTAGGAAAATCTGACTGTTCATTTCAAACCAGTCATTATAAATTAAATATTGAAAACAAAAAAGAAAACTTAACTTCGAACGTTACGAATTTAATTGCTCTATTTAAAAAAATTTTTAAGTCAAATTGTTGAATTTTAATGTATAAAAACAATTGAAAAACGATTTTAAATAATTTAAACGAAATTTCTGCGTGCATCGATAAAATCCGTCTATTCATACCTGAATTTCGGTGCAAATAGTCAACAGGCAAATTTGTAACCAAATATAAATTTTGACAGATTGCGAACAAAAAATTTTGAATTTTGAAAGGCTTCAGTAGAATAAAAAAACATTTCCTCGGAATCTTATTATTTATTTTTTTTTGAATAATGGAATTATGAAAATCTTTTTATTTTGCAGGATTTAAAAAATATATTTTAGGCAAAATTCGAATCATTTTCATAATAATTTAAAATTTAAAATCAATATGTAAATTTTTCAAGATTTTGAAATATAAATTTTAAGTAGTTTATACAAAAATGCAATGTGTAAAAGTTAGAGCATTGAAAATGATAGCGTGGATTTATATTGTTGGAATAGAATCTAAATTTTTGTACATCATAATTTATAAAAGCTTACAATTTTTAATTTGGCAGTTTAACTGCATTTAATGCAAAATTGTTTAGCTTAAAAATTTTAGTAGCTTCCTTTTTATACGTGTAAATTATTGAGGATTTAATTGCTAAACTTTTGAATTAAAAAACGTTTAGCTTTCAGTTTAAAAGTTTAAAATTCATTTTTCCCGTTTTGAGTGCTTCAATTAGCAGCTGAATTTTTATTACTTTAAATGAAAAAATTATTGGCTTTAAAGTTAAATTTTTTAAAATTTTATTGACCGTGAAAAATGTTTGCGAACCGGAAAATGATCGGGAATTTTGTTTGTTTCATTAAAACAGACACCCTGAAGTAGAAAATAAAAAAAAATCCTTGTTTGAATTCAGAATAATGATTCTTTTACAGGATTCTCTGTTCCAAATCAGAATTGTGATTTTCATGACCGAAAATCATATGTTCTAACTCTGAGTTATAATTCTTTTCCACAATTCCCTATTCCAAACCAAAAATGGCCTGGAATTTTTAATCATCCGGTAGATACACACCCTAATTGCGGAAAATTAAAACTTTTGAAAATGTTAAAATCTGAAAAACATAGGGAAAGATGTTTTAACATTAAATTAAATAATATTTTTATATCATTAAAATTATAAAATGTATCAAGAGGAATACTTCAACGTTTGTTTGATTCATTATTCATTTTTTTTTATTTAATAAAGTATGTACAGGTATCGCCATTTTGTAACAAATCTATTAGAAGCATACTAATGGGTCTTCTATAAAAGTTGTATTTAAATTAACTTTTAAATATTATAAAATAATATACTAAACAATATTGAAAACTTTCTAAATTTAAAAAATTCAATAATTGATAACAAAATTATGTTTTTTTTTCATAAATGATAAGAGAAAGATTTAAGCAAGTTATTCTAAAATTGGATTGATAAGTTATCAGAATGAAACTTGCATTCCTTATCATCGATGATGAATTTATTTCACAATAGGTTTCCTCAAGTTTTTGTAAAATTACGCTTTTCCAGAAGTATTTTATTTTCATGAATAAAATCTGAACTTCATTCTGTTTCTATTTCGTGAACTACCCACAGTTAAAATTCAAGATTCGATTTAAAAACTAAATAAAAAGCGTTCCAATTTAATAATATGTCTGAAAAATAAAAATGTGAATAGTCCTTAAAGTAAATATTCGTCCCATAATTATAATATTAATTTTTTGTTAATTATTAATATTACAGGCACATCTAAAGACTCAGCTTACTGAGGCTGGAGACAAACTTGTGGTCATCGACTTCTTTGCAACATGGTGCGGGCCTTGCAAAATTATTGGACCAAAACTCCAAGAACTTTCCGAGGTTAATATTTTATTTTTTACTGTATCTAATTTTTAATTCCCTAATGCAGTTTTTAAATATGTTCCCTTTTGTTTCTAATTAAACTTTCTTTAGAAAAAAACTGTTGATTTTCCAACATTTTCTTATAGATTTCACAGAAAATCTTTTGATTTAAAAAAGTTGTATATTATTATTCTTATTATTACACCATTAAGCCATTTCCCTTTCGGGGTAGGCGTGACTCACTCGGCATACTCGGCATACTCGTGACTCCTGTCCTGGCATACTTCTCTAGCTTCTTTTATGTCCATGCATTTTTTCATGCAGGCTCTCGTGTTTCTGTGACTTCTTATGTCTCTTCTAAGTAGGGTC
>NC_046657.1:107054447-107063654 GCF_010883055.1 Belonocnema kinseyi | reverse complement strand
TTCCTTTCATTTTTTTATAAAGTAGTTTCCTGCTTCCTTCAAAGTCGTTTTGTATTTTTATCTCTTCTTCTGCTCTAATTGTATCTTTACTTTCTCTAACTATGATATACAACATTTTCTTTCTTATGGCGAGAAAATTTCGTTAAATTCAATTTGAATGATACAATTTGTCTATTTTCTTACAATTCTTTAAAATAAGCAGATTATTTTTGTATTTTTTGTTTAAAAATCAGCTATTTGGTTGAAAATTTTTTCATTTTGCTGAAACTGTCTTGTGGTAAAATGTAAATCTTTTTGGTGACTAATTCGCCTTTTTTGTTAAAAATTAATTTCTTTGGTCAAAAATTTAACTAGTAGATTGCAAATTCCTTTAAAAAATAAAAATTTGGTCGGTTTTGTTAAATATCAATCTTTTCCTTTATAAAATTAATCTTTTTGTTTGAAAATTCATTTCTTTAATTGAATTGTTTTTTTTATTGAAAATCAATTTTTTAAATGAAAATTTTATTATTCCATTTTTTGTCGAAAATTAATCCTTTTTGGCATACATCAATTTTCCTAGTTAAAAATTTAACTTTTTTGTTGACGATTCATCTATTTTGTTGAAAATTTATCTTTTTTTTGTAGTAACTTCATCTTTTGTGTTGATAATAATTCAACTATTTTGTTAATAATTTCTTTCCTTTTTATTGAAGATTCTTAATTTTCGTTAAAAATTAGTGTGTACTTAAAAACTTAATTATTCTTTTAAAGATTATATTTTTTTGGGAAATGAATTTTCTAACTGAAAATTTAACTTCCATGTTTGGTTCAACATTTATGTACTTGACATGAAAAGTATACTATTAGGTTGAAAGATCCAACAAAAATTTAAATATTTTTAGAAAATTAATAAACGTTAAAAATAATCTTTTTTATAAGAAAATTGATCTTTTTTTAGTTGAGATTTCATTCATTGGTTGGAAATTAGTTGTTTTTTTTTTAAATAAAAAATTAAATGCTTTTAACTACAAATTTATCTTTCATTTTTCGTTGAAATTTTCTTATAGAAATTTAACCCTTGTTGTAAGCACTATAGTTGAGTAACGAAGTATACACTCTGGGTTATCTTTACCCGACCAACTTCAACAGTTCATCTTTGTTCAGAATTGAACAGTTTTTCCGTCTTTTTTTTTGTTTTTACAGTAAAAGTCCTCAAAAATTGCATACTGCAGGTTTAAAAGTGATAAACATACAAAAAATATACATATTTTGTAATAAATAAAAACATCTGCAAAAGTTTTGTGAAAAAATCAAGTTTTTTCTAAATGGCAGTTGTTCACATAAAAATGAGGATAATAGGTGCAACTACTGATCAATGGAGATGTTAAAGGATTGAACTTTGAAAGTGTTGTTCCGGGTTTTCCAGATCGTTTACAAAACATATTTATTTAGGAATTCTAAAGTCAGAAAATTTTCGATTCCACGCGAATGAATCGTGGCAATGAATACTTAATTTATCGGAAAAAATTATTGACGTGAATTATTGAATTATTGATGATATGAAAAAATTCAGGAATAATGTATGATCATTTTCTCATTTGTTTTTGCAAACAAAAAATTTTATTTTCATAATTTTCTCGATTTCTATTGAGTTAACGATAACACATGACCACTTAGCGAGATGCGGAAAAGCCCACTTCGTTCTAATGCATGTATTTGTTTTGTAGAATTTCGAGCTCGTTATCTGAAAGTTGAGAATTTCATTAAAAACTAAAATATTTGGTTGAAAATTCATGTATTTTGTTTAAAATTATTTTTTTCTAGAAAATGAGTCTTTTTGGTTGAAAATTATTTTCGTTCATGGAAAATTAGTTATTTTTTATTTTGAAAATTAATCTTTGCTACTGAAAACTTAATTATTTCATTATTTTACGAAAAATTTACCTTTTTCGATATACATTTAATCTTCTTGATTCAAAATTCATCTGCTTGAAAATTCAACTATTTTGTTGAAAATGTGTTTTTGCTTGGTAAAGAAATTCATATTTTAATTTAAATTCATTTATTGGTTTTGGTTTTTTAAAATAAATTATGAAATTTAAATAATACAATAACACCTGTTGCAAAAATACAACTTTTGATTGATATTTGGCAATAAAGTTACTTCTGTTCATGTCAAATACAAATTTTACAAACCTATTTTTACAGAGAAGGATTCTATAACGATTGATTGTTTTAGGAATTCCCGGACGTTGTTTTCTTGAAGGTTGACGTTGACGAAAACGAGGACATCGCTACTGAATATGAAATTTCCAGTATGCCTACCTTCGTTTTCATCAAGAATTGCACAAAGGTAAAGAAAAGCAAGATTTAATTTATAGGTTGACTACTAGAAATTCTCATGTACGCCTGATTTCCAGAATTCAAAGAATTTTCTAGATTTAAAAGCATTCTTAAAAATTCAGACGAATTCTTCAAAAAATCAAACAATTGTTAAGAACTCGAAAAGTTTTCAAGAATATTTGGAACGAAATAAATATATATATTTATGTTTTTATATATTATTTAGCTTTAAATACCTTAACATCATGGAATATTGATTATTTTTCACGTCAGGCCTCGGATTGTGGAACATTTTTTACGTTTTCTGGAAAAATATTTCAAAATTCCACTAAAATATTTCAAATTCTTTTATTAAAAAAAAAAGAAAAAAAAATATAACTCTTTTTTGAAAACTAATATTTTTAATATACCAATAATGACCGACAAAAGCATAACGGGAAAATAAATGGTTCCAAATTGTAAATCTTCTTTGAAATTTAGTGATTATTATTTAAAATAACATGTAAATTCTATTATTTTAAACAAAATTCATTCGATTCAAATCTAAATTTTTGTTATATCAATTCAAGGTAAAACAAAACAACGTAACATAAATTTGTTTGAAAATTTGTGAATATTCTTTAAATTTTAGTAATTCTTGAGTAAAAATACTGGTTATTTGTGACGAAAAATACTAAAATAATATAGCATGAAATAGTTTCAGGGCGGCCGCTAGACCGGGAAATCGGGAATTTTTTAAGACCGGGATAGGACATTGAATTTTTTTTACCGGAAATTTGACAAATTTGTAGAAGAAAAATCTGTCCACGTTCGATTTTAACAGTTTTTAAATAATTAGTGGCATTTCTATGTATTTCAATTATGCTGTTATTTAGCTTACAATGCGTAATTCAAAATTTTGTAACTTTAAAAATTTTCTATTCAAAATTCTTATTTCTAAGCTTACATTTTTAATTTACAGAATTTTTAAATTCTTTCTTAAAGTCTGGAACAAATACAAAATAAAAGCCTATGATGTTGCAAATTTTGGTTAAAAAACATTTTTATTTAAAAAATAAATATATTTTTTCTAATTTATCTGTACTTTAAGTAATAAAAAATGAACAAAAACAAATTGACGAAAAGATTTTAAACCAGTTCAAAATTTAATGATTAACAGATTTTGACTTTTAAACTTAAACGGTTTCAATTTGAAAGTCCTAGTCATTAAACAAACGTGAACGTGTGACTGAAAGTTTATAAACTATTTTCAACTTAAAAATAACTTCAATAATAATATATTCTTAATTAAAGAATTTTATTAAATTTAAAATATTATTTCAGTCTAAATTATCCAATTTCTAACTCATTCAATTTGAAATTTTTAATTTAAGAAAAAGATTAATGATTGAATATTTAGCAATATTTGAATTTTTATTTAAGATAAGTAAATTGAAACCAAATATTTAAAAGTAAAGAATCTTTAACTCAATTGTTTGACATAGAAAACCTGGAAACGTTAAAATTTTGAAGAGCCTTTAAACTTTGAACGTTACAATTTTAATGGTTGTATTTGAAAAATGTTTAATTTGTAAGTGAAATTTTTAAATTTTGATGTATGTTTTACAAATGTACATTTGTAGGAAAAATTTGAGCAATTTTAAGAGATATTTAGGAATTTTAAAAAGATTAAATATTATCATGCAAATTTCATAAAGTTTCCTTAAAATCTTCTAGAATATTTTTTGAAAATTTTGTTTATATCTTTAAAAAAACTTTTTAAATTTTCTTTAAAAATAATTTTTCAAAATGAATAGTTATTTTTAATTTTCCTAAGAATCTTAAGAAAATGTTTTTATTCTTTTGAAGCCTTTCACAATTCTTGAAAAGAATCTAATTTTCTTTGTTTAAAATCTGCGAAAATCTACATTATGTTTCAAGTTTTACATTAAGTTTGAATCTTTAAAAAAATTTTGCCTAAAAATAATGATTATTCAATTGTTATTTATACATCCAAATTGTAAATAAATTTTCTAAAATTTGTAAGAGTTTCTGAAAATAATCGAAAAAATTCAATTCATTTTGAGATATTTAGTAGTCATGAAAAACTTTAAAAATAATTTTCAATTTAAAACAACTTTAGATTTCTCAAGATTTTGAAATAAAATTTTTAAGCTTTCCAAGGATGTTTAAACTATTTAAAAAGAAAATAACTGAATTTCTAATTTAAGAAGTGTTCAGTTACAATTTTTTCAATTATTCAATATTGGATGTTTCTAGCTCGAAATTCCTTGAAATTATATAATTTAAAAAATTTTAAAGTTCATTGATTGATTTTTTACTTTCAAGCATTGAAAATGATGGCATGGATGTATATTTTTTTATTTTTCAATTTTATACGCGTAAATTATTAGGCATTTGAATACAAAATTATTTAACTAAAAACTTGTAAATTTCAATTTTAGAAGTTCAAAATTTAACAGTTCAACTTTGAGTGCTTTCATTTGAAGCTCAGTTTTTATGGCCTCAAGTGGAGAATCATGTAGCTTTAGTGTTCCGTTTTTTTTTAATTTCATTGACGTGAAAAATTTTTGGGAATCGGGAAATGACCGGGAATTTATTTCGTCGATTAAAACGGCCACCCTCAGTTTTGAATTTTATATCTTCAAAATCTATTATAATTTTTGTTTAAAATAACCATTTCCATATGAAAAACGTTAATATACCCGCAAATTATTTTTTAAAATTTAATCTTTGATAGCTATATTAAAAACCGCTAGTTAATAAAAAATTGAACAAAACATTTTTAACCTTTTTAAAATCTTGTGTTATGTTAAAAAGGCCTTCTTCTGATATAAACGCCAATATGACGAAAAATCTGATCTAGAAAAAATTAAAAATACGAATTTCCGACTAAAACACTAACCAACGCAAAGTTGTTTAAAAATTCTAAATGTTTTTGAACCAATAACGATTTTTCCCAGCTCAGCCTAAAATTGTTAAAAAATTATGAACCTTCAAACTCTTATGACTTTGTTCAAAAAATGTCAGTCTTCGATAAAAAAACGCTACTAAAAGAGAAAAACGGAATTGGTTAAAAAAATGTTTCTTGGAAATATTGATCGTGATTTTTGTTTAAGTGTGCTAATTTTCAATGAAAAAAACTAACTCATCCTAAAAGATTTTGAAATTTTAAGTCTTCTTCGGAATCTTATGATTTTATATTAAAATTAGTTTTCATAAATACTAATTTTCATCCAGATGAATTCAAATGAATTCAAAGATTTCGCAACAATTTAACTGCATTTAGTTAAATTAAAATGAGAATCCAAAAAATTTAAGAAAATTCGATTGGCTTCGATCAAATGAAGTAGTTTTAACCCTTACTTGACACACACATCCGCTGTGTGTCGTACTTGACACACTGGGGTTTTAGTACCCAGCCGAAAAACTGTTATAAAAACTTAACGTTTCTGCATTTTGACCTGCAAATTTTTTCATCGCTTCTTTGGGTATCACTTTCCAAAAAATATTGGTGTCATAAAAAAAATTAATTTAATTACACCAAAAAAATATTTTTAAAAAAGTGGGTAAAATTGCATTTTTTTGCGAATAAAATCACAACTTCTCCAATTTTTGATAAAAATTGCTACATATTTAAGTGACTCTGCTTAAGAGTACACACAATTAACTTGGAAATATGCTGGGGTGTGTTGTACCCTAGTGTGTAAAGCAAGGGTTAAAACAATTAATTAAAGAGATTTAAAAAAACTTGAGAGTTCTTAGGAGTATTCACTTGAGTAAAGTCGAGTTCTTTTAAGTGGAGACAACTTGATCTGAATTCAAGGTAAATTTCGAAGAAAGAATAACTAATTTTCTTTATTTTATTTTAAATTTTAGGTGGATTCCTTTTCGGGAGCCAACTCCGACAAAATCAAGACGACCATTCTGAAACTTAAGTAGAAGAAACTTAAATAACACGATGTTTTTATTATTAATATAGGCATTCTGTGTAATGTTTTGTGACAATTTATTTCTAGACGTTAAAAGAATCATGTATTTTTTATCTGCTTGCCTTAAAAACAAGCTTCCGGTGTTAACTTCAGTGATGAAGAACTTAAATTTGCTATAGACTTTTCAGCAAGTTGCTCCTGATTATAATCGAATTTCAGAAATATATAATATAAATATTACATAGATTTGGTTCTATAATTATTCTTCATCACCATGATCCTTTTTGCAATTCATTATCTTAGGGCAGTCGAAAAAAATAATAAGGTAGAAATTCATAACTAATGATCAGTAAATGCTTTTATTTTTGAGGATATTAAAAAATTTACAGTTTAAAAATTTGAATCTATTCGCAATTTATTTATTAATATTTCTATTATTTTCTATTTATATCTGTTTATAATTTATTAATAAAAAAAGTGTACAATTAAAAATCAACTTTTATTTTCTCACAGATTCAATTACTTTGTAGAAAAGTCGTCTTTTTGGCCTGAAAATTCAACTCTGGCTAAAATTTGAACTACTTTGTTAAAAAAATGACTTAATTTGTTGTTAAAGATTCATAATTTTAGACGAAAATTCATGTATTTTCTTACAAATGTATGTTTTGGCTGAAGTTTCATCATTATGCCTGCAAATGTAATTATTTGTGTAAAAATTGTTGTGTTGGAAAATATTTTGTTTATAGTTTAAAAATTAATTTTTGTTTTTCTGAAAATTCAATTTCTTTGTAAAAAAATCGTCTTTTTTGCTTGACAATTCAACTATTTGGTTTCAGGGAATAATTTTGGTTGAAAATTAACATTTTTTTTGTTGAAAATTTAATTGTTTGGCTAAAAGTTGAACTGCTGTGTTAACAACATTATTTGTTGAATAAAGATTCATCATTCTAGTTGAAAATTAATTTCTTTGGTGACATTTTTTAATGCAAATTTGAACTGTTCCAGTTGGAAATTCATCTATGGTTGAAAGCTATTTGGTTGAAAATTAAAATTTTCGTGGGTAGACAATTCAACTACTTGGCTAAAAGTTAAACTAATTTGTTAAAAATTTATTTATTTGGCTGATGTTTTATCATTTTTGTATAAAATTTAATTATTTTGTTATAAATGCTTATTTTTTTTGGTTATAAGTTCATTTTTTGGACTGAAAATTAACCTATTCCAGTTGAAAATTCATCATGCGAGGGCTGTTTGATAAGTCAGTGACTTTTTGAATAAGAGATTTTTTCGGCAAATAAGCATTCGTTTAAAAATCAATTATATTGACTAAAAATTTAACTATCTCAGTTAAATACTTATGATATAAGTCGAAAATTCATTTCTGGTCGCAAAATGAAACTATTTTGTTGTAAAATGAGCTTCTTATTAGAAAATTTACCTATTTGATTGCAGGGAACAATTTTGGTTGAAAATTCATATTATCTGGGTTAAAAATGATATTTTTGGTATAAAATTCATCTTTTTGCATTGAAGATACAACAATTTTGTTGAAATTTTTCTATTTTTATGCATTTAACTGATTTTAATTTAAATCTAAAATCTTTCGGGTTGAAATATGAACTTGTTTTATTTTTTAAGAATTCATCCTCTTTTGTTGAAAGTTCAAATATTCTAGTTCAGAATTGACCTATTCTGTTCAAAATCAATTTTTCGATATATCAATTATAGTGACTGAATTCTAACTATGAATCAACTATTTTTTACTCATAAGTCAGTAAATCTTACTAGTCTATCAGTGAATATAACTAATTAATAGCTAGAATTCAGTTACTAATTGAAATTGGTTAACATTTTAACTAATCACAACTACAGATTTGAAGAGCCATCTTTTTGGTTGAAAATTCAACTGTTTGGTTGAAGCTTATTCTGTTTTTGTTGAGGATTTAAATATTTATATGAAAATTCGTCCTTTGTTAAATTCGCTGTTTTTCATTTTAAAAATATAATCTTTTTTTGTTTATATATTAACTATTTAGACATATTTTTATTTAGAATTCATCTTCTTTGTTGAAATTTAAATTGTTTAGGTTAAAAATGCATTTTCTCGGTTGAAGATTACACTGCAAAAAATAAAAACGACATTTACAAGCATTTGTAATTTTAGGAATAAAATTTTCGTTAATATTACCACTTTGAGCGTGGTCGCTTTTCCACATTGAGATTAGGGATTCTACACAAGCTTGTAAAATAAGCTCGTGAAGTTGGCACCCCAACTCCATATCCGACTTTTTTAATATGGAATCGTTTGGTGGTGTTTGATGGTGAACTTTGAAGGTTTGGTGGTCAAAATTGACAAAGTTATTGATTCTTCAAAATTGCGGTGTCACAGCACTTTTTAATATTAAAAAAATTCTTTTTGGTATCGTTTGGTCGTGTTTGGTAGTCGACTCTGAACATTGGGTGATCGAAATGAAAAAAATTATCGAATTTTCAAAATTGGTGCGTCAACTTCCATTAACACCCCATTTCAATTTTTTTTTTAAATTCCTTATGACATCGTTTGGTGGTCGTTTGTTGGTGTTTGGTAGTGATTTCTGAACCAGTGATCCCAGATCTGAAACGAGATGCGGTCCAATACTATGACAGGGCTATGTCCGTGTGAATGTAGTAGGAGACGCTGTAAATGACTGAGGTGCGCGCGCAACCCATTTCTCCTCTTCTGAATTTGAAAACTCGAAGATGCACGATTGCCGGTCGGAGCACTTCGTCGATTCTATTTATATATCTGTCTGCTAACAGCTAACTGCTTTGAAATAAATTCAGGAGATTGGGATTTTAATATTCCAGATTTCGATGCTGACGATTATCATGACTTGAATAGATCGTGCGCCTCTTGATATGCGTATATTTTGAGGTTATGTTATTTCATGTATAAAATATAAATTATATA
>NC_046657.1:107047050-107054347 GCF_010883055.1 Belonocnema kinseyi | reverse complement strand
ATGATAATATTATAATTATGTTATATTATAATAGTCTATTTTTTTTATTTGAAGGTTCATCTCTTTCGTTGAAAATACATTATTGAAACTGACAATCAATCAATACCATTTTTGGTTAAGAAATCATGTGTTTTGTATAAAGGTCGTCTTTCTTTGTAGAAATTGAATTGTTTTATGGAAAATTTATACTTTTTGATTAAAAATTAAATTTTTCGGCACACGACACAAGCTAAGCTAAAATAAACAGATAACATTATTTTACTGAAGGAAGAGCAAAAAATTGTTATTAATGGTTTTTTTTTACATTCTCATCAGAGAAGGTATCAGATATGTGTAAAATTTGACAACCCCCCCCCCCCCGTTTTGTCAAATGTCTACGTTTTGAGACACCCTAAATTCGAAAAATAGGGTTTTACGAATGTATCTGTCCGTCGGTCTATCTGTATGTATTTATACCTGTCTATCTGTCAGCACGACAACTTTTGGAAAAATAATTCTATTAGATTGGCCTCTGGTACACTCTTTTAGTATCCTAAACAAAAGGTCAAGATCATTAGCTAGCCATTTTGGATACAAATTCAAAAAGTGAGCGACTTTTGAATATTTTTGAGATCACTTTTACAAAATTCAAGAATTCTCTGCACGGTTATTCATAGTATTTAAAAATTCAAATAATTTAACTGTCTTTTTTCAGAAAATTAAAAAATATTAGAGTTATCGCATTTACAATATTCCAAAAAACACACGAAAATGAACCATGCCGAAAGCTGAATGGCACCTGGGTGAGGTGTCTAGAACGGTAACTCTGGGATACCGGGCGACCTCTCAGAGTACGCAGCCTTATCCTTGTATGCGGGGCTCTACAAGGATGGACGAACCCCTTTCCCTAGCTTCTCGTGGGAACAACAATGACAACACCAAAGATAGTTGTAGTAAGTGCGGTTCAAAACAACAGAACGCGCAGGGCTCCCGACAATGGGTCGGCCAACAATGCCGACCAATCTAGAGCTGGGGGAGCCAATGAAAATGGATTCAATGCGATGGATCGGCGGAATCTCGCGACCTTTGGGTGGACGGAGCGACTGAATCACGACTTGCTAGAGTGCTATGTCGCGAGTGTGGCCCCTGAACGGGGTTACATGGCAGGGCTGCATGCTCTGTGATGCGAGAAACACCCGGAGCTATCGCATTTTTCGCAAGCATTACCGCCAAGGTTCGAAAGTTCGCGCGCGAACTCTGGACCCGTTATCACACACTTAACAAGTCAAATCTGCTGACCATCAGGCAGCATATTGTTGAGAGAATACGGATACTATCTGACACTAAGAGAAGTCTAGAGCGGAGGGAGAGGTGGGTCAGAGAAAATCAACAGTTTCTCTCTGACCCATCTAGACTCTTCCAAGACCCTCCAGTTACTGTCGAACACCCAGCCAAACCAGAGGTGCTCAAAGTATTTTGGAGAGAAGTCTACGAAGTGCAGCATTGACTGGATGAAGACTCAGAAAATATAAATAGCTTCAAGGAGCTATGTGATGCCCTCATAACACCTGATAAAGAATGCCCACCCATCACTACCGAGGAGGTGGAAAAAGTATTAAGAGGGATGAATAACTAATCAGCACCGGGACCAGATTGTATCAAAACCTTCTGGTGGAAGAAGTTTTCTTCAGCCCATCAGCATTTGGCCCGTATTTTCACCTCATATTTAAAGTCGGAAGAGCAGATTCCGGAGTGGTTGGTGGAAGGGCGCACAATACTCCTGCCGAAAATAGGCAACTTAGCTGACCCGAAGAATTACAGGCCAGTCACTTGCCTGAACACACTTTATAAGATATTCACAGCTATCCTAAATGATAGGATTGTTCGGGCAATTGAACCTGTGTGGCAAGAAATGTATGAACAACCAGGCTCAAAGAAAGGCGTAGCGGGATGTCGGGAGAACTTCCTCATCGATAGATGTGTCTGCAAAGATGCAGCATTCTACCAGCGTGACCTATCGATCGCCTGGATTGATTATCGGAAAGCTTTCGATTCGACCTCCCATAGACTTATCATCTGTCTTTTGGAAGTCTTAAAGGTTCATCCGCAAATAGTTAGGTGCATAAAGAGATTGATGCCGCTTTGGAAAACCAGATTTACTATCTCATCTGGAAAAAATTATGTGATGATTGAAAGTACAAGGTCACTTATGTATTTTACATCGACGATCTTAAGATCTATGCTAAAACCAAAAGGCAACTACATCTAGCTCTAGGGATTCCCGAACGATATACTAAGGAAATTGGAATGGAATTTGGGTTAAACAAATGCGCCAAGGTTTATTTGAAGCGATGAAAACCTCATGGCATCTCTGAAGATCCTGAGCTCGTTGATAGAAGCGCTATACGACACTTTTGCGCTGGAGAGACTTATACATACCTGGGTTTCATGAACAGCTCCTCGATAAGAGGATGCACGGTATCTTTCACAGAAATGTAAAGGATCAGTCAATGTCTTGTGAGCTAACGTTTACTTTCCTTAAATCGCCCGGATTCATTTCCACCTTAACATACCGTCGCCATATTTTGAGCCAAGACATTCCTGATGATAGCTGCATGGTGTGCCATGCACACCACGAGCATTTAGCTCACATACTATCTATTTGTCCAACTCACGCGGGAACGACCTGCATTCAAAGGCACAATGCTGCACTAAGAGTGTTTTATTACCATCTCTGTCACTCTTACGGCATTAACCTTAATATCGCTCCTCTAAATGCTCCTAGGGATATCGAGTCAATTGTCGAGAATGGGAAGTGCCGCATATACTGGAACTTTATATTCTCGACAATTGTTTCTGTTGCTCACTCGAGGCCTGACATGGTTCTTTTTGACTTCGAGAAGGGAATCATGTTCGTTATCGAATTTTCGGCACCAGCTGACAAAAACACCATAGCCAAGGAGAATGAAAAGAAATAGAGTTATCGAGATCTTATAAGAGAGTTGCAACGATTGTTCCCAGAATATTTTGTTAAACTAATCGTCCTTATTATCGGTGCTCTTGGAGGTGCCAATCTTTCACTCACTAATGGCCTAAAAAGCATGCCTGCGTGTCAACAATATGCTAAAACATTTGTGGGAAAAATGCAGAAGGCGGTAGTCCTTGGGTTGCTCCGTCTTGTTAGGGTGCACGAGGCTTTTGCTGGATCGTCGTATTGATTCCGTTACAGACTGTAACCACCTATCTCACGGTCGTGAGACGTGGTTGTGGCTGAAATTTTACCGCGATTTCGCTGGGAGCGGGCACGTACGTGTAAAGTTTAAATCATAAAAAACATTGGAAATGAGCAAATTCAGTTTATGGAAAAACGAAAAAAGTTTCAATAAAATATTTGACATATTTTTTTCAAAGAATTCGCATTTTTTCAAACGGGACGATGAAACTTCGTCTGTTTTAATACCAATGTAAGTTCAGGCATATAATAATATACATTTATGCGAACGATATAAAATTGGAGCGATAAACTCGAGTGCGAAGCATGAGATACGTAATGAGAATGTTTTCGTTAAAGCCGAAGGAGCTTTAACAAAAGAAAATTCAAAATCACCGATTTTCTGTTGTCGATACTTTTTCCTTTAGTTTAAAAAAGTCTCTGCAGAAAGATCGAGCGCGAGAACCAAAAGTCGCGCGCCCCAGGCGGGCTCAAAATTGCGAGCGCGGCGTGACCTTCTAATAGGAATTTTAATGTAAAATCCGAATTTGACCAATATAAAAGTTGATTTGGCTGTTTTTTTGAATTTGAATTATGTTTCTTTAATTTAAAGAAATTTTTTATTTGAAGCCATTAAATATTTCTTTAATTCAAAGAAATATTCGGTTTGAAGGAACGAAATATTCGTTTACTCGAAATAAATTTTCCGTTTAAATTAACGAAATATTTCTTCTAATCAAGAAAAACAATTACAACAAAATTTCTTTAAATCAAACAAATGCTTCTTTCACCGTATATCAATAACAGAATTATTTTGATTTAAAGAAAGTTTTTTGTGAGTATATTTACATCAATTCGTATATTTCCTTACTTCGATATTAATTTAGCGCAATTTTACTGGCGAAAAAGTGAGCGAGCCATCGAAGCGAGAGATCATAATTTTATGTTAAATTCGAAATCAACAAGCACAGAAACTGCTTTTGACCAAGTTCTTCTTTATTCATAATGTGTCCCCTAAGGGTTTACATGACTTCCATTCCTTACAATCTTTCCGTTTACATCTATATATTTTTTACAATCTTATCCTTTCTATATATACAATTATTTACAACTATTTACATAAAGTCTTATATCTAGTTCCTTATTTCTATTTCCTGCGATAGCGCAATTTAGGACATATTAGTAAGCGAGTGAGCGAGCGAACGAAAGCGAGAATAATTGTGTGAAGACAATGCGATAGCATATAATTTAATACAAGTAGAATCTTATTATTTAGGTAGTAAGTATTATTAAGGTAGTATAAGTGGTTTTGTAATGCACTGTAAAGGGATCGGAGGCCCTTAAACCCGTAGAAGGGAGAGAATAAATACATACATACTTAACAAAAATTTCCATTTTAGATTTTTATTATTCAGCGTAAATTTTTCATTTCAAGAACTTTAAAATTCAGGCTTGGAAGACATAAACAATTAAAAATTCAAAGCGTATGAAATTGGACATTTTTCAATTGAAAATTGTACTTGAAGAATTGCAAATATAAATTAATTAATTACTTTAAAAATTTAACTGTATTTGAAGTATCAAAAAGTGAACAATAATTCATTTGTTAAGATGATTCTAAATCCGTTCTTAATTTAAAAAATGTCCAGAATTCAAAGTTAAACATTAAACTGGTTCAATTTAAAATCCTCAGTCGTTAAAAATGTAAATAATTTGAAAGTAAATTGTTCGAAATAGAATCACTTGAATCGTTAAAATTTCAGAGAGCTTTTAAACATTGAACGTTACGATTTTAATTGTTCTATTTAAAAAATTATAAATTTGTAAGTGTAATTGTTAAATTTTGATGTATAGATAACAATTGAACACTTATTATTTGTAGAAAAATTTGAGTAATTTTTAGAGATATCCATAGGTTTTCAAGAGATTCAAAATTAGTTTAAAACTTGAAATGATTTTCAAATCATAATTTAAACGAAGTGTGTGTTCTGGCAAAATCCGGTTATTCGTACCGAAATTCTGGTGCAAAAAGGTGTGGCCTAATTTAAAACAAATAGTATATTTTTGAAGACTTTGAACAAACAATTGATAAGCTTTTAAGAATTGTGAAAGGCTTCAAAACAATACAAATTTTTTCTTGAAATGGCTAGGAAAATTAAAAATGATTTTTTTTATTTTTAAAGGGTATTTGAAAATCGAGTCATTTTAAAAGATATTTAGAGGTTACGGAAAACTTTTAATAATAATTAAAAATTTGAAAAAAATGCAAAGCAACATCTAGATTTTTCAATAATTTTAAATGAAATTTAAAAGCTTTTTAAGGTTTCCAGAATAAGTTTGGTTGAACTACTATAATCTTACACTTTTTAAATTTATTGATTGATTTTTTAATTTAGAGCATTGAAAATGATAATATGGATTTATACTTTTGGTACTGTGCCTGAATATTCACACTCTACAATTTATAAAAGTTAAAAATTCTAAGTCTTTCAGTTTAAAGCATTTAATTTAAAATTCTTCAATTAAAGAATGTTAATACTTTCTATTTTATAGTTGTAAGTTATTGAGCATTTGAATACCAACATTTTGAATGACAATTTTTTTTAATTTAAAAGGAAAAATCTTTAGCTTTAGAGTTCGAATTTTTTAATTTAATTGACCGTGAAAAATGTTTGCGAACCGGGAAAGAACCAGGAAATGAACAGGAATTTTTACATTCTCATAAGAGAAGGTATTAGATTTGTGTAAAATTGGACACCCCCCACCCCCCAGTTTTTGTCAAATGTGCACGTTTTGAGACTCCCTGAATCTGAAAAATAGATTTTTACGAATGTGGCTGTCTGTATGTATATATGCCTGTCTGCCTATGTGCACGATAACTTTTAAAAAATCATTCTATTAGATTGGGCTCTGGTACACTCTTTGATGGTCCTAAACTAAAGGTCAAGTTCGTAAGCCAGCCATTTTGGATAAAAATTCCAAATATGAGCGCATTTTCAATATTTTTGAGATCACTTTTTTCAAGATTCAAAATTTTTCTATACGGATGTTTACAGAATTCAAAAGTTAAACAATTTATCCTGATGACTTTTTTCTTCAAACCAAATATAACCTCAATTAAAGCATTTACAAAATTCGAAAAAACACACGAAAATGAACCTTTTAAGCCAAATAACGGACAATATGAAAAGAGGCAAGAGAAAAAAAGTTTGATTTCTAAATGCCCTACAAGATTATGATATACTGTAAGAAAGGTGATGTTGAAATCACATTCGACCGTAATTTAACCTATCGGACATTCAGAACTTGACAGTCAATAAAGTAGTAAATTGACGAGACCTCAATAATAATTAACATTGTGTTATAATTAAATTGAAAGCGATTGATTAAAAAAAGATTAGTGCTACGGCACGTGCGACGCTCGCAACCCCCCCCCCCCCCCCCCCCCCCCCCCCCCCCCCTTTGTTCGGGTTACACTGTGACACATGAGCGCCAGGTGATTAGCCTATTTCGGCAACTGTTTAAACCTTTAACAATAAAACGATTAGCGTTAGGATTGATTTAACACCTCTGCTGTGTGAGAAATATAAAATTTAGTACTTGAGGCAGCGGTCTCCTCATTCTTCTCAAATTTATTTGTGTATGCGTTCTTAAATTAGTTTATGAATTGTGTGTTCTTATTTCCAGATAAAATATTCACGTATCATTAAATTTGAATATGGTATAGAAATCCTAGAGGATTATCTCTCGGTTAAGAGTAAAGAATATTGATTTCGTCGTGCGACGTTTAATTTTAATAATATTATACCAAAGAGTTTAAGAATTGAATACTCTATTTCTGAAATGAATATGAGGCAAATCTGGTAGCAGAACCTTGACATTAAATATTATTAAAACATTCTTTATTCAGAAAGATCCCTTAGACTAGGGTCTAAAAACAGAAAATGTACGAATAGTTTAGCTCAGACTTTTTTTGAATAAATAATTGTATGTCAGAAGAATCTTAGTATTTCTCCATGGGATTACCCTTTTTTATATTCTTAGAGCTAGAAACATTGAGCATTCTAACAATAGTTAACTTAGCCTAAAAGTTGGCAGTTAAAATAC